>NC_135874.1:28708447-28710947 GCF_031162955.1 Sander vitreus | reverse complement strand
TCCACTCAAAGTCGTCCGTCTTGTCCTGAGAGAACAAACACAACGCCTCGTCCTCGAAGCCGCACTGGAACTCCCCTAGACACACACACACACACACACACACACACACACACACACACACACACACACACACACACACACAGACAGACAGACACACACACACACACACACAACAACATATAACAGAATACATTTAAATAAAACTATAAACACACTCGTGTGTGAAACCGTTCCCTTATTCAGGAGGAGAATGGGAACCCACTAGACAGGGAACTATCTCTGTGACAGGGAACTGTCTCTGTGACAGGGAACGGTCTCTGTGACAGGGAACGGTCTCTGTGACAGGGAACTATCTCTGTGACAGGGAACGGTCTCTGTGACAGGGAACTATCTCTGTGACAGGGAACTATCTCTGTGACAGGGAACTGTCTCTGTGACAGGGAACGGTCTCTGTGACAGGGAACGGTCTCTGTGACAGGGAACGGTCTCTGTGACAGGGAACTGTCTCTGTGACAGGGAACGGTCTCTGTGACAGGGAACTATGTCTGTGACAGGGAACTGTCTCTGTGACAGGGAACTGTCTCTGTGACAGGGAACGGTCTCTGTGACAGGGAACTATGTCTGTGATAGTGACAGGGAACTATGTCTGTGATAGTGACAGGGAACTATCTCTGTGATAGTGACAGGGAACTATGTCTGTGATAGTGACAGGGAACTATGTCTGTGATAGTGACAGGGAACGGTCTCTGTGACAGGGAACTATCTCTGTGACAGGGAACTATCTCTGTGACAGGGAACTGTCTCTGTGATAGTGACAGGGAACTATCTCTGTGACAGGGAACGGTCTCTGTGACAGGGAACGGTCTCACACACCGCTCCAGATTATCTCTGTAAGGTGTGAGTGTGTGTTGTGTTGTGGATCTTCATACTTACTGAGATGTGGGTTAACAGGAGCTGTGGAGGGAACAAAGACAAGGTTAGATCATCAAGTCAGAGCAGTGGTTCTCAAACTGTTCTCATAATGTTCCCCTTTTTAATCGTTTCTTTAAAGGTCAATTCCGGCCAATTTTTACGTTAATCTTGATCGTTATAGCTATGCGAGTACTTTCGATAGAAAAAAACCCTGAATCAGTGCAGGCAACATAGAGAAGCTGCAGCTACGTGTACATACAGTTGCTGCAGTTTGTCTGTTTTTTTGGTCGTCAAAGGTCAGTTTAAAAGAATTTCGTCAGATTTTGAGAGGCGTTCCTCACGCTCATCCCGCTCGCCATTTCCGGTAAGTGTTTTAACATAAGTGTTCCTTATGTTAGGACTTTCACTTTTCACAGGAGCCCGGGATCGCGTCCTGCGTGTGGCGTTTCCTCTCCATGTTTGTTCCTTTCCTAATCCAAACCGTTTTTTTCTTTTCAACCCAACCCACACGCCACGTGGCTAGAGCTGGGCAATATATGGATATTATATCAATATCGTGATATGAGACTAGATATCGTCTTAGATTTTGGATATCGTGATATCATAATAAGACATTAGTGTGTTCTCCTGGTTGTAAAGGCTGCATTACAGTAAAGTGATGTCATTGTCTGAGCTCACCAGACTGTTGTAGCTGTTCTATTATTTACCTTTACCCACTTAGTCATTATATCCACATTACTGATGATTATAAAAGTAAATATTTTGTGAAAGCACCAATAGTCAACGCTACGATATTGTTGCTGTATCGATATCGAGGTATTTGGTCAAAAATATCGTGATATTTGATTTTCTCCATATGGCCCAGCCGTACACGTGGCTTTAGAAAGACGTTGCAGACTGCTGTCAGCTGTACACAGCGTAGACAGACACGCAGACGGCTCAAAATGCGTCCAGATAACACGCCACGTGGCTTTAGGAAAGTGGCGTGTATGTTTACGCAAAGTCATGATGTCACGTTGAGTTTGGAAGAAGACGTGGACGGAGCAACAAGGCAGACCTGCTCGGTTCTTTCAGGGAATGATTGTAAAGATGTAATAAGAACATGAGGTCATTTCCTCTCTAACTGGGAGGTTTTGGGACTGATTGGTGGGATTGCTGTGGACGAAGTACACACGGAGACACACTGGTGAGAGATAAAGAGGTTTAACCATGTATCAGCTCATTTAAATATCTCACGGTACTGGATGGTGTCAACAGTTCACTTCATTTAATATCGGATGTGACGTTTTCTTTTGAACAAGTTCCTTCCTGAGACTATTTAGCAGAGCTGCCTTAGCCCCGCCCACGATGACTGTGATTGGTTTAAAGAAATGCCAAACAACTTTCAGTTTAAAACAGACAGCAGAGATGTGAAACCAAACCAGCAGCAAACACACTGAGTGCAGCTGTTGTAAACTGTGTTAACAGCTGCTGGTCATTCAGCAACACGCTCGTTCCTCGTTAGCAACAAGCACGGACTAATGAGCTGTGTGTGTGTGTGCATGTGTGCATGTGTGCGTGTGTGCGTGTGTGTTTGTGTGTGTGCGTG
>NC_135874.1:28698447-28705947 GCF_031162955.1 Sander vitreus | reverse complement strand
GAGAGTTGTTTCCTGTGCAGGACATCCCATAAGTCAGGAGAGTGCGTTGTTTTTGCAGCATTTGCACCACTGTATGTATTCTCAGCTCTGACAGCCGACAGCTGTCTGCTCTGAGCGCTGACACCTTTTCTCTCAGCTTCCCCGGTCTTATAACACCAAGATATCCTGCCAGAGCTTCCTGTATTTGGTCAGAAAGTCCGAACCATGGTTCAGTTTGATCCAGACCAAGACTACCGCTAATGGTCGGACCAAATTTCGGCCATTTGGTTGGAGTGAAAGGGCCCTTAATTAATGCTACGTTTACACCTGGCCGCTATTTTCATAAACGGACATTTCAACCTCTCCGCTTTTCAAAAAATAACATCATGCACAGCTGTCAGTTTTCAGAAAAGTGTTCATTTACACGTCCCCCGTGTATATATGCCGCTAAGAGCACGCCAGACCTGTAGGTGGCGGCTTAACGAGAAGCTCAAGCCCACGTTAGCCAATCAGAATCCCAGCAACGACTCACGTCCCTCTCTCTTCTCTTCCTCACTTCCTCGGCTGCCTAAACCTCCGTTTGTCTCAGTCTACATGCAAACATGCAAATGAAGTTTTCCAAAATCTCCACTCTGGCCGGAGTTTTTAGAAAGACTCGTTCTCAGAGGAGGATTCTCCGTTTGCGTGTAAATGAAGGGAAATGTCTCCGTTTTTCAAAATAACCACGCACGTGTAAACGGGGAATAAAACCTCAAACGTCAGATAAAGTTGATCTACGACTGAACACCTGAACATTTAACAAGAAGATATATATATATATATATATATATATATATATATATATATATATATATATATATATGTGTGATATCATCATGTTAAAAATCAGGGCTAATTTGTGCTGGATCGGCTGCAGATTTTAGATCACGACGCCTGATTGTCTCTGTGTGTGTGTAGGTGTGTCTGTGTGTGTGTGTGTCTGTGTGTGTGTGTGTGTGTGTCTCTGTGTGTGTGTGTGTGTGTGAGGTGTGTCTGTGTCTGTGTGTGTAGGTGTGTCTGTGTGTGTGTGTCTGTGTGTGTGTGTGTGTGTGTCTCTGTGTGTGTGTGTGTGTGTGTGTGTGTGTCCCCTGTGTGTGTGTGTGTGTGTGTGCTGTGTGTGTGTGTGTGTGTGATGTGTGTGTGTGTGTGTCATGTGTGTGTGTGTGTCTCTGTGTGTGTGTGTCGTGCAGTGTGTGTGTGTGTGTGTGTGTGTGTGTGTGTGTGTGTGTGTGTGTCTGTGTGTCTGTGTGTGTGTGTGTGTGTGTGTGTGTGTGTGTGTGTGTGTGTGTGTGTGTGTGTGTGTGTGTGTGTGTGTGTGTGTCTGTGTGTGTGTGTCTGTGTGTCTGTGTGTGTGTGTGTGTGTGTGTGTGCCTGATTGATCCATGATTTGGCTGGTGGACATATTTCTCTCTGGTCTGAAGATTTGGTCGGCTGTGTCGGCTAACAGTTACAAACATGGCAGCTTTCAAAAGATCTAAACATTTGTACTTATACTATTAATTTGTATGTAATCCACGTAATGGTGAGCCAGCACGTGCACGGAATAAAGAGTGACAAAGTATAAATCTTGCACTGACCTGTCTGATCCCGAGTCTGTAGGCCAGGATCCGGTCCACGGCGTTGGGCTCCATCTGCGTCCACTGCAGCTTGAAGCCGTAGACTCGAGGTTTGTTCTGCCACAGAGCGCTGTACGTGTCGTAGTAAAACTCGGGAGCGTAGGCCTTCCCTAAAACACAAAGGGGTGTGAGGTCACACAGGGCAGAGGCCTCAACTACCACTACCAGGGTGCATTTAGGTAACAAACACCCAATCACAGAGCTTCACATTATGTGAGGTAGGCTCCGGTAACGGTGAGAATCTGAAAGATTAGAAACCTGATCAAACATTGTGACAAGAAGAAACAGAAGAGAAAGAAATGATGAAACAGCGAAAAAAAAACAAAGAAAAGTGTGTGTTGAACAAAAGAGAACACTGACCCCAATATTGGACCCAACCAGGGTTAAAACAAGAGAGAATATTGGACCCAACCAGGGATAAAACAAGAGAGAATATTGGACCCAACCAGGGACTAAAACAAGAGAGAATATTGGACCCAACCAGGACTAAAACAAAAGAGAATATTGGACCCAACCAGGGTTAAAACAAAAGAGAATATTGGACCCAACCAGGGATAAAACAAGAGAGAATATTGGACCCAACCAGGGATAAAACAAAAGAGAATATTGGACCCAACCAGGACTAAAACAAGAGAGAATATTGGACCAAACTAGGACTAAAACAAGAGAGAATATTGGACCCAACCAGGGCTAAAACAAGAGAGAATATTGGACCCGACCAGGACTAAAACAAAAGAGAATATTGGACCCAACCAGGGATAAAACAAGAGAGAATATTGGACCCAACCAGGGATAAAACAAAAGAGAATATTGGACCCAACCAGGGATAAAACAAGAGAGAATATTGGACCCAACCAGGGATAAAACAAAAGAGAATATTGGACCCAACCAGGGATAAAACAAGAGAGAATATTGGACCCAACCAGGGTTAAAACAAGAGAGAATATTGGACCAAACTAGGACTAAAACAAGAGAGAATATTGGACCCAACCAGGGTTAAAACAAGAGAGAATATTGGACCCAACCAGGGTTAAAACAAGAGAGAATATTGGACCCAACCAGGGTTAAAACAAAAGAGAATATTGTACCCGACCAGGACTAAAACAAGAGAGAATATTGGACCCGACCAGGACTAAAACAAGAGAGAATATTGGACCCAACCAGGGTTAAAACAAAAGAGAATATTGGACCCAACCAGGACTAAAACAAGAGAGAATATTGGACCCAACCAGGGTTAAAACAAAAGAGAATATTGGACCCAACCAGGGCTAAAACAAGAGAGAATATTGGACCCAAACTAGGACTAAAACAAGAGAGAATATTGGACCAAACTAGGACTAAAACAAGAGAGAATATTGGACTCAACCAGGACTAAAACACTAGCCTGACAAGCCAGCCCCACATCCAGATGTTGGGTCTGGGAACTCCCCATTGGCTGGGCTCAATCAGAGGGGGCGGGATAAACGGTTGTCTTTCAAATTCCCTCTGCACGCAATAGGATAGCTCTCCAACCAATCAGAGCAACGCTAGTTAATCGATTACACTTTAAACTCTGAACACATCTTCCTTTTTTAAGAATGACTTCAGGGCCGTTCTTTGTTCTTTTCTCAAAGAAAAGCTGAACTCCAAGTCTTCCAGAAGACAGCTGTTCACCAGCAGCAGCAGCCATAAGCCCCGCCCACCCACTCTATACACGATGTGATTGGCCCGGCCAGAGGTTTTTCCAGCTCGCAAGCCAGCGGAGAGTTGCTAGACGACCCTGGCTGCAAATTACATTTCCTGCTGCTAGGGGGCGTCTAGATTAAGGAAAATGCCAGGTCTAAAACACTGGAGAATATCTGAATAAACCAACCACCATGTAGACGAAGAGGAAGCACATTCAGAGAAGGAAATGTTGGAGTGAATAATGGAGACATCCAATCAGTTTGAATATCAGGGACTCTGCTATAATCCGAAGTGAGACTGATGGAAACATGAATAATGCAAACAGGAAGGTGAATCTATTCTGCTGCTTCGACTCAGAGACAGACACTGAACTTCAGTTGCCTTGTTTCAGTGAAGGTGTGACGAACAGTCTTCCAGTCTGGCGAGTCGTCACGTTGGAGTTTTGTCTCACGGTTTGCTGTTAGAGTTTCACTTCTGCGCTGTCATTTATTCTGCAGCTCTGCTGCCGTCTCAGCGCCGTGTTCACACCTGATTAACAACACAAACTTCACCTCAGCAGCAGAGTGACGAGCCCGACATAATCGGCATCATTTTCCATCAGCTCTCCATCCCGAGCTTACAACTTCCCTCCTTTAATGGCTTTCTGCTGCTGCCTGCACAACGCGCTGATGCTCGCCGTGTGGCGTGATAAGAGGCTTAACGCTGGCGTGGAGTTTACAGAGAGAGAGAGAGAGAATCGCAGCGCTGACAGGGCGTCTCTACAGGGGCGCTTTCATCACGGACTCACAGCACATGGTCACATCCACATCACATATCAATGTACTTGGACAATTATGTACAATAATTACTTGGTGCAATAATTTCCCTCGGGATGAATAAAGTATCTCTCTCTCTGTCTCTCTCTCTGTCTCTCTCTCTCTCTGTCTCTCTCTCTCTCTGTCTCTCTCTCTCTCTGTCTCTCTCTCTGTCTCTCTCTCTCTCTGTCTCTCTCTCTCTCTCTCTCTCTCTCTCTCTGTCTCTCTCTCTCTCTGTCTCTCTCTCTCTCTGTCTCTCTCTCTCTCTCTGTCTCTCTCTCTCTCTGTCTCTCTCTCTGTCTCTCTCTCTCTCTGTCTCTCTCTCTCTCTGTCTCTCTCTCTCTCTGTCTCTCTCTCTCTCTCTCTCTCTCTGTCTCTCTCCCTCTCTCTCTCTCTCTCTCTCTCTCTCTCTCTCTCTCTCTCTCTCTCTCTCTCTCTCTCTCTCTCTCTCTCTCTCTCTCTCTCTCTCTGTCTCTCTCTCTCTCTGTCTCTCTCTCTCTCATCTATCTATCTCTCTCTCTCTCCCTACCTCTCTCTGTCTCTCTGTCTCTCTCATCTACCTCTCTCTGTCTCTCTCTCTCTCTCTCTCTCTCTCTATCTATTTTATCAGTTATATGACAAACCAGGATCCAGCTGAATATTGGGCTTGTTGACGGGGTTCTGGGTTTCTGCTGAACCCTCACGCTGTCACTCGCCGCTACGCTGGGCGACGTGATGACGGCGCTCGTTGATTACAGGAAGGTGTTTACGTAGGTGGAGCTTCAATGCAGCAGGCTGAGAGGAAGTGGAAATGGAACTGGTGAGCAGAAAAAGGGTTGTTTGGCAGTACTTTCAGTCAAAAGAAGGCCATTCAAGTCCAGCTACATGTTCAATCTGCAATGCTGATTAGTCTGGTGGTGGCGAGGACCCTAAACAATACACAACATCACCGCTGTTACAACATCTGGTATGAAACATCTGGAAGAATACGAGCTGAGCATGAAGGAATCTACAGACAGCAGCCAGAATGCAGCAACTTCAGGTACGGCAAAGGAAGGACAGTCACTGTTTACTTCATTAATGTGTTGACTGTGTTCATGGACTGAGGACGGGACGAGGACTCAGCAGAATCTCAACCAGGGGGTTCAGGACTCAGCAGAACCCCAAAAATCTGGATTCGGTGCATCCCTAAAACAAAGTAACTAAAATATGTCTTAATCTTAATACATTAAACTTACTGCAACAAGTCTTTTCTCTCAACACCAAAACAGTTCTCTTTAGGATCCCAGCAAACCCCCTCCAACCAAAACACAAACACTTTTAGGTTCTCCGCTGGACAACGAAAACTAAACTTAGTGGCGCTGCGTTTGTGGATAATAGGCGGTGATCACTACAAGCCGATGTACATGATCGGGATAAGGTAAACAGGGTGAATGCCAATCCCCGATCAGTTAAGAAATGCCATATCGTCTCCGATCCAATACTGTGATCGGGACATCCACAGTTCACGCTGAGATACAATAGAACTTGGCTGTTGCGTGTCTTCATTCCCTCCTTTTTGCGTTCCCGGTCGAACCATCAAAGAAAAGGTAACAATGCAGAGAGTCTGCGGAGCAATCTGATTTTAAAAATGTCCCGTAAGACACAGCTCAGAGTTTTTCATTCTCCTCCAAGTGAAAACAAGTTTGTGCTGCATTACCATGTGATCATGATTAAAAAGTGTGATTAAAACTCACTATTTACATTATTTACAGTACTTGATTTAAAGCTGATATGTGAAAAGGTGCTCAACCTTATTTAACAGTACTTTAGTTTTACTGCGAACCGTCACAGGAAGTGCTTTTATTCTGAAGTAGCCTACACGGAAGTTGTCTGTTGTGTACTCTTGCTAGCTTACTGAGATGACCGTGAGACGCTAGATGATAAACATGTCCGTCAAGCTTAAGTTGTTCACTTTCTTGTGTGTAAAACTGCAACATATTGAACAGTAAACGGTCACAGTAAAAGACAAGTGTTTTCCGACGTCATTTGAAGCCATTCCACTACAGAAGCCATGTTGGGTGGGTGAAATTAAGGAGGTAAGCGTCTGTCAACAACGCGTAGCTGCTATGGCGCCATTTAGATGCTACCAAGCCATCACCCCCCGTTAGCATCCCGTTAGCATCCCGTTAGCATCCCATTGACTCCCATTCATTCTGACGTCACTTTGACAGAGAATACCTTTACATCTGAAGCGTTTAAAGACTCTATTTGTCCGTTGTTTATTTCTAAAGAAACACGACAATGTATAAAAGGCTCCATTACCTTGTAGCTCACGTTATGGCTCCGTAGCAGACGTTTTTATAACAATAGGCTAACGATTGGGTCATAACCACGAGACTTCCTGTCTCATAGTAGAGGAGTTACCGTATAGTACAGGAGAAGCTCTCAGGCAGTTTGGACTTCCATCAGCTGTTTAAGTGTAATGACTAATGTTAACTATCATTTTAGTGATCAATAATGAGCCTGTGTCTATGTTATCTCCTTACATATACCTACGCTCTCCGTCTCTGCTAGATTGGGAATGATTGAGATTTCTCTTGGCACAGCTACCAGAAGACTTCCAACTTTCAGACAGGTTGCTCACGTCACATCTACGTCTTCAAGCTCAGTTGGAGGCTGCTCAGTAACGCTCAGCCATCACCGGGAAAGAGACGTCACTGGTCTCCGTCCAGAGACACGGGGTCTGCTGGTCCAGTTTATATACAGTCTATGGGTGAAATTAGAAAGCTAACGTTAGCTAACGAGCAGTAGGGTTCGGATCGGCAGAAACCGAACCTCGTCAAAAAGCCCAATATTCAGCCGACTCTGAACCCTGGATTCGGTACATCCCTAAAAAAGACATAAAATCTTAAAACTGATGGAAGATTTGAGTAAAAAAGTCGAGGATTCACAGTTAATGGAATAACATTTGTAGAAATGTACCTTTAAATAATAAATAATAATAATAACGGTGTCAGGAATCAACAATACGCAGCAGAAGAGCAACATGAAATATATTTCATTCCAATATATAGAAGTGTGTTAGCTGTTGACTCAACAGGAAGTTCCTAATCTTCCTGCAGAGACTAAAGTGTTTGTTGTCACTTCAGATGTTTGAGGGGATGTGAAGGTTTCCTGGAGCTCGGCACATTATTATTTATGACTTCCCCCGAGGAAACTCTCGCTGATTCTCTGCTTCAGTGTGCCAACACACAGGATTTAAAGACGAAGATGAACACTAATTAATCCGCGTGTTCTCGTCCTCCAGATGTAAACAGCTCAGAGTTCCCCGCAGACCTTTAGTCTCGAGTAAGAAGACACAAGTTCAAGTCATTTACACAAGTTGAAGTTATGTTTGAAGTAGTTTAACACTTTTCTCGTCAGGTCTTGTTATCTCCAGTAACTCA
>NC_135874.1:28673447-28683447 GCF_031162955.1 Sander vitreus | reverse complement strand
ACCTTGTATTCCCGGTTTTTGGACCCCACGAATGTAGTTAAACAAGAACACACACACACATACGTTTGTCTTGTTTAATTGATCCTCATTTACATACTGTCTTGAACATTTCAACGTTCATGATGGACCCACTTCCAAACTGTAAATATCTTTCACAGATGGACCAATGGACCAATGGATCAATGGACCAATGGACCAATGGACCAACGTCTAGACGACTGACAGTT
Source organism: Sander vitreus (assembly GCF_031162955.1). Classification (NCBI taxonomy): domain Eukaryota; kingdom Metazoa; phylum Chordata; class Actinopteri; order Perciformes; family Percidae; genus Sander; species Sander vitreus. Next base: position 28,683,220 of record NC_135874.1, on the reverse strand, counting down.
AAAAATAGAAATCTTTACATGGTGTGTAAGTCTCTTTGCCTCGAGCTCAGATTTAGATCTTTATCAGTCGATCTGGGAGAGACGCAGTAAAAATATAAAATTCTGCAGTGTTCATGTCCCGGGAGAGTTTTAATCCAAACGCACTGAATCCAGATTTTTGGGGTTCGGCTGAATCCTGAATCCCCCTGGTTGAGGTTCTGCTGAGTCCTCGTCCCGTCCTCAGTCCATGAACACAGTCAACACATTAATGAAGTAAACAGTGACTGTCCTTCCTTTGCCGTACCTGAAGTTGCTGCATTCTGGCTGCTGTCTGTAGATTCCTTCATGCTCAGCTCGTATTCTTCCAGATGTTTCATACCAGATGTTGTAACAGCGGTGATGTTGTGTATTGTTTAGGGTCCTCGCCACCACCAGACTAATCAGCATTGCAGATTGAACATGTAGCTGGACTTGAATGGCCTTCTTTTGACTGAAAGTACTGCCAAACAACCCTTTTTCTGCTCACCAGTTCCATTTCCACTTCCTCTCAGCCTGCTGCATTGAAGCTCCACCTACGTAAACACCTTCCTGTAATCAACGGCGCCGTCATCACGGCGACCAGCGTAGCGCGGAGTGACAGCGTAGGGTTCAGCAGAAACCCAACCCCGTCAACAAGCCCAATATTCAGCCCAATCAGAAGCCGAGTCCTGGATTCGGTGCATCCCTGCTTCCAAACTGCCATCAGTTTTGTTGTCTAAACGTAACGGTCATCGCTGCAAGTCACTAACCGGCTGGCGGTTGCCTAATTTCGTGCGATATCATTCGAACCCGCTCATTACAGTCCCTCCAGAAAAACCTGATCATGCAAACGCATAATCAGCCAAAGTCCTTTTTTCAAATACGCGGCACTTTCGCCGCATAAATAATATGCGGGGCTTGCATGATGTCATAATCCCCGCATCTTCGTTGCAAAAAAAGTCCCAAATATCTGAGCAGAAAGATGAACATTTTTCCATCCATCCATCCATCCATCTTCATCCGCTTATCCGGGGTCGGGTCGCGGGGGCAGCAGCTCCAGCAGGGGACCCCAAACTTCCCTTTCCCGAGCCACATTAACCAGCTCCGACTGGGGGATCCCGAGGCGTTCCCAGGCCAGGTTAGAGATATAATCCCTCCACCTAGTCCTGGGTCTTCCCCCGAGGCCTCCTCCCAGCTGGACGTCCCTCCACCTAGTCCTGGGTCTTCCCCGAGGCCTCCTCCCAGCTGGACGTCCCTCCACCTAGTCTTGGGTCTTCCCCGAGACCTCCTCCCAGCTGGACGTCCCTCCACCTAGTCCTGGGTCTCCCCCGAGGCCTCCTCCCAGCTGGACGTCCCTCTACCTAGTCCTGGGTCTTCCCCTCCACCTCATCCCAGCTGGACGTCCCTCCACCTAGTCCTGGGTCTTCCCTCCAGCCTCTTCCCAGCTGGACGTCCCTCCACCTAGTCCTGGGTCTTCCCCGAGGCCTCTTCCCAGCTGGACGTCCCTCCACCTAGTCCTGGGTCTCCCCCGAGGCCTCCTCCCAGCTGGACGTCCCTCTACCTAGTCCTGGGTCTTCCCCTCCACCTCCTCCCAGCTGGACGTCCCTCCACCTAGTCCTGGGTCTTCCCCGAGGCCTCTTCCCAGCTGGACGTCCCTCCACCTAGTCCTGGGTCTTCCCCTCCACCTCCTCCCAGCTGGACGTCCCTCCACCTAGTCCTGGTTCTCCTCCCAGCTGGACGTCCCTCCACCTAGTCCTGGGTCTTCCCCGAGGCCTCCTCCCAGCTGGACGTCCCTCCACCTAGTCCTGGGTCTCCCCCGAGGCCTCCTCCCAGCTGGACGTCCCTCCACCTAGTCCTGGGTCTTCCCCGAGGCCTCTTCCCAGCTGGACGTCCCTCCACCTAGTCCTGGGTCTTCCCTCCAGCCCTCCTCCCAGCTGGACGTCCCTCCACCTAGTCCTGGGTCTCCCCCGAGGCCTCCTCCCAGCTGGACGTCCCTCCACCTAGTCCTGGGTCTCCCCCGAGGCCTCCTCCCAGCTGGACGTCCCTCTACCTAGTCCTGGGTCTTCCCCTCCACCTCTTCCCAGCTGGACGTCCCTCCACCTAGTCCTGGGTCTTCCCCCAGGCCTCTTCCCAGCTGGACGTCCCTCCACCTAGTCCTGGGTCTTCCCCAAGGCCTCTTCCCAGCTGGACGTCCCTCCACCTAGTCCTGGGTCTCCCCCGAGGCCTCCTCCCAGCTGGACGTGCCTGGAACACCTCCCTAGGGAGGCGCCCAGGGGGCATCCTTACCAGATGCCCGAACCACCTCAACTGGCTCCTTTCGACGTGAAGGAGCAGCGTCTCTACTCCGAGCTCCTCACGGATAACTGAGCTTCTCACCCTATCTCTAAGGGAGACGCCAGCTACCCTCCTGAGGAAACCCATTTCGGCCGCTTGTACCCTGGATCTTGTTCTTTCGGTCATGAACATTTTTATTTCTGTTTATTTGAATAGGGACAGATACAAAAAACATAGATTATTACACAAAGAACAATCCGATGCCTGTATCACAGTGTTTATAGCCATGGCGAATTTGCAACACCTGTCCCTAGAAGGGACGTTCACGTACTTACGGCGACGTGAACGTCATCGAAAAGCTGTAAACCCCGCGATGAAGCACGATGAAACCACAGTTTCTGCAAGTTTCCGCAACTTCATCGCATAAATATCCCGCATATTCCATCACATTTTTTAAGAAAACGTGACGCATAATCAAGGATTTTAGCCCAAAACAATCACAAAAAAACTCCTCATTTTTCTGGAAGGACTGGAAGAATGCGTTGGTTATTTTGCACGCCGTACAAACTACAGAAAAGTCTCTCTGGGAATCAAAAGTCCTAAAATTCCAAAAGTTTTGGATGCCTTTTAAACCCAAAATCATGAAGAAATCATCAGATACTGAGCAGTCCTCCGCTCTGTTCTCTCCCCTCCTCCCTGCTCTGGCAGCCTCTGTGCTCACGGACAGATCAGATGAGATTAGATGACATTTAAATGGGATGTTTGTGCAAAGATGGTGGACAGTTTTTTTTGGGGGGTGGATGATGATGAAGACGAGGAGGAGATGAGTACCTCATTAGTGCCTGCGAGGAGCGAGAAGGGAGGGGCTAACACGTTCTCCAGCTCGCCGCTGAAGGCATCGTTATGTTATCTCGCCACGCTAACTGGCCGCCTGATTGGCCGGCTTCCCTTTTCTCCAAATTAAATCCAAACCACAGCCAAAATAAAAACCAGGGCAAATCTGGAAGCTCCATCTGCATGGGGGAGGGGCTTAATCCACATGAGGAGGGGAGGGGCTTAATCCACAGGAGGAGGGGGCTTAATCCACAGGGGAGGGGCTTAATCCACAGGAGGAGGGGCTTAATCCATATGAGGAGGGGCTTAATCCACATGAGGAGGGGCTAATCCACAGGGGAGGGGGCTTAATCCACAGGAGGAGGAGGGTGAACACCGAACAGATTCGAGTCACCGACCTCGCCAGACTGTCCGACGGCCGATTATCGGCTCGGTGTGTCAGCGCCTTTGGGCTCAAAAACGTAGCGCTGGAGATGTAGTCTAAGTAGATATGAGAGCAGCTTCCCAATGGCGCTCATTGAATCCATATCCTTTTTTAACCATGTCAGCGTGCCAGACAATATTTAACCTTTAGAGACGATGAAATCCCTGAGGACAGGAAGTAGTGCTGCCTCTAAATGTTCTGCTGTAATGTTTGAACCTTTATATATTTTGTAACCTAAGTTTTGAAAGGTACTAAAGAAATAAAACTTTACTGACTTAGTTGTAAGTAAGAAACTGAATTGATGACGGGAAGAAATGATTACGTATTAAAGGGTAACTACTGTTTTTTTTCCAACCTGGACCATATGTCCCTATGTTTTTGTGTGTAAGTGACTGATGGGAACAACCTGTCACAACCAGAAACAGCTCTGGGATCGCTGGCGCTAAACCCACCAGACTCCATTTAAAAAAAACAGTACTTTTAGCGTGTATAGAGCCAGCATATTTTCACATGTAAATCAGTAAACTGTGTGTTTATTTCAACCAAAACTAGAGTTGTGATGGTTGGAAAAGTGGAAAGACGACCCAAAACGGCTTTTTATAGTTTTATTTTGTTTCTGTCGACTTTGAATGAAGTGTGTTTTACGATGCTTAAATTGCTGTTTATTTACATGGAGTCTGGTGGGTTTAGCGAACGCAATTTCGCGGATGTTTTTATGTTTAAAAAAAGGATCTTACTCTTTAACAGAAAGGTCGACTTCCATAGAAATCCTTTCCATAATGTTGTCAGACACTTAGAATAATAATCTGAGTCTGTCAGCTGAACGATGGCCCTGTTAACTTACATTGAAGCTTGTTTCTCCGCTGCCAACTGCAGCGATCTCGCTTAATACTGTTGTTCCCATCAGTCACTTAGACACACACACACACACACAGGAACATAGGGTCCAGGTTGGAAAAAACGGTAGTTACCCTTTAAGAAGCAATGTTTGAATTGTGGTTGATGAAAAAAAACAAACATTTAAACTGGTATTAAAATGAACCTCCCAGTCACAAACAGATGGAAACAGTAAAGACCTTTTCTCTGAGGAATGGGGAAAATAAACCCTTTCATATGTGGATCTAAATGAAAAACGTTTTCATTATTCATTATTCATGCCGCTTCATGAAGCCAAAAACATCCCCAAATAAACATTTGGGAGTTATTTCAGAAGAAAATAAATAATCTCAGGAATCAATGATATTTTTAAACACAGCTGAGGTTTTAAGCTGTCGAGGTTGTAAAGCAACAACAAAAAAACATTGGACAGAAACCAGACTATGAACTATTGCTGTCAGCAGCTGATGGACCGGCTCCCGATCCCACCGAGGGTTTAACGGAGACTAAAAGACTTAAACGCTTCAGCAGGACGCGTCCTGGCGGAAAGAGAGAGACGAGGGGTTTAGACCGAGACTTTGAGGGGTTTAGACCGAGACTTCGAGGGGATGGAGACCGAGACTTTAAGGGGTTTGGACCGAGACTTTGAGGGGTTTAGACCGAGACTTCGAGGGGTTGGAGACCGAGACTTCGAGGGGTTTGGTCTGAGACTTCGAGGGGTTGAGACCGAGACTTCGAGGGGTTGGAGACCGAGACTTCGAGAGGTTTAGACCGAGACTTCGAGGGGTTTGGACCGAGACTTCAAGGGGTTTGGTCCGAGACTTCGAGGGGTTGGAGACCGAGACTTCGAGCCAGGGGTTTGGACCGAGACTCGAGGGGTTGGAGACTGAGTCGAGACTTTCGAGGGGTTTGGACCGAGACTCGAGGGGTTGGACCGAGACTCGAGGGTTTGGAGACCGAGACTTCGAGGGGTTTGGACCGAGACTCGAGGGGTCTGGACCCGAGACCCGAGGGTTTGAGACCGAGACTTTGAGGGGTTTGGACCGAGACTTTGAGGGATTTAGACCGAGACTTCGAGGGGTCTGGACCGAGACTTTGAGAGGTTTAGACCGAGACTTTGAAGGGTTTGGACCGAGACTTTGAGGGGTTTGGAGACCGAGACTTCAAGGGGTTTGGACCGAGACTTCGAGGGGTTGGAGACCGAGACTTTGAGAGGTTTAGACCGAGACTTCGAGGGGATGGAGACCGAGACTTTAAGGGGTTGAGACCGAGACTTTGAAGGGTTTGGACCGAGACTTCGAGGGGTTGGAGACCGAGACTTCGAGGGGTTTGGTCTGAGACTTCGAGGGGTTTGGACCGAGACTGAGGGGTTTGGACCGAGACTTCGAGGGGTTTGGACCGAGACTCGAGGGGTTGGAGACCGAGACTTTCGAGGGGTTTGGACCGAGACTCGAGGGGTTGGACCGAGACCGAGGGCTGGACCGACTTTCGAGGGGTTTGGTCTGAGACTTCGAGGGGTTGAGACCGAGACTTCGAGGGGTCTGGACTGAGACTTCGAGGGGTTGAGACCGAGACTTCGAGGGGTTTGGACCGAGACTTCGAGGGGTCGGGACCGAGACTTTGAGAGCTTGAGACCGAGACTTTGAGGGGTTTGGACCGAGACTTTGAGGGATTTAGACCGAGACTTCGAGGGGTTTAGACCGAGACTCGAGAGGTTGAGACCGAAACCCGAGGGGTCTGGACCGAGACTTTGAGAGGTTTGGACCGAGACTCGAGGGGTTTGGACCGAGACTTCGAGGGTCTGGACCGAGACTCGAGGGGCTGAGACCGAGACTCGAGGGGTTTGGACCGAGACTCGAGGGGTTGAGACCCGAAAACCCGAGGGGTTTGGACCGAGACTCGAGGGGTTGGAGACCGAGACTCGAGGGTTGGAGACCGAGACTCGAGGGGTTTAGACCGAGACTTCGAGAGGTTGAGACCGAAATCCGAGGGGTCTGGACCGAGACTTCGAGGGGTTGGAGACCGAGACTTCGAGGGGTCTGGACTGAGACTTCGAGGGGTTTGGACCGAGACTTCGAGGGGTCGGGACCGAGACTTTGAGAGCTTGAGACCGAGACTTTGAGGGGTTTGGACCGAGACTTTGAGGGATTTAGACCGAGACTTCGAGGGGTCTGGACCGAGACTTCGAGGGGTTTGGTCTGAGACTTCGAGGGGTTGAGACCGAGACTTCGAGGGGTTTGGACCGAGACTTCGAGGGGTTTGGACCGAGACTTGAGGGGTTTGGACCGAGACTTTGAGGGATTTAGACCGAGACTTCGAGGGGTCTGGACCGAGACTTCGAGGGGTCTGGACCGAGACTTCGAGGGGTTGAGACCGAGACTTCGAGGGGTTGAGACCGAGACTTCGAGGGGTCGAGACCGAGACTTCGAGGGGTCTGGACCGAGACTTCGAGGGGTCTGGACCGAGACTTCGAGGGGTTGAGACCGAGACTTCGAGGGGTCGAGACCGAGACTTCGAGGGCAATACTGTATCGATGTCGCGGTTTTAAACACGCCGTTAACGGTCCCAGTTTGGTTAGGTTTAGACACCAAAACTACTGAGTTAAGTTGATAAAAACATGGAGGTTTGGGACTTCACTACCTGAAGGTTACCACGGTGACGCAGAACGTGACATAGCTCCTTTTGTAGTAACACGCTCGTTCATGAGCTTCTCTCTCGTGTCTCTTACAAGTGGTAAACGATGGATGTATTTAGACAACCAAGGAGATGTAATTATTATGTCGTGCTAGTAGCTAGCTAGTGCTAGCTGCTAAGGTTAGCCTGCAGTTTGGTGAACAAAGCTTCTCTTAATAACATCCATGGCTTCATCTCTCATCCACGTTACAGGCTTTACAGCATACATACCATGGATGTATTAGTAGAACACATGGTGAATTACAACCATTAGCGTTAGCATTATCCATTATTACAGCTACAGGACCTCGGGAGAACACATATGAGCATGGGCTGTGCAGTCTGCTCGCGTCCATTATGCACGTTCGTCATACCTAGTTTAAAAACTCTGGATTCAGCTACTAGTAAATATTAAAAATGTTAAAAACGTGACGTTTTAAACAAGGACCCTTTAAAAATGTTCCGCTGAAATATAGACGTTTCTTTCGCCATGCAAAGTCTTTCTGGGCCATGGGGTGCAGTACCAGCGTTATCCACTAAGCCTACGATGGCTTTAAGACATGGTGCTCTTCCTGGGGGCTTGATCCACCCCAACCTGCCTCCTTACCAGGACATTTGGCACTCTTATTCTTCCTCACCTTACTTCCTGCCTTGCTCCCGTCAGAACTACTACGGCCACTAGAGGGCGCCGCCACTAGAAACCTCAATATAGGTCAGAATGATGCTGGAACAAACGACATATGGATTTTTCGGGGGGAACATAGTCTCGTAAAACTGTCAAATGTAAACATCCCAAATCCCTTCAGTGTTGATTCTGTGGATGTGATCGCCCACTCTGAGACACCAGACACATGCCAGAGTAAAGACCGTGATGCGTTTGTTTACCTGTGTGAAGAAGGGTTCATAGATCTCCACGCCGGCGTCCGAGCCCTGCGTCAGCGCCTCCCGGCCTCGCCGCCAGCTGTAGTGGACCGGAGGGTTGGAGTTGGCCACGCAGCGGAGAAACACCGTCCGCTCAAAGTAGAACTGCTCCTTCGATTCACCAACACTCTGGTGCACCGTTATCACTGGGTCATCCAGGTCTGAGAGGGAGGAGGGAGAGAGGGAGGGAGAGAGAGAGAGAGGGAGAGAGAGAGAGAGAGAGAGGGAGAGAGAGAGAGAGAGAGGGAGAGAGAGGGAGAGAGGAGAGAGAGAGAGAGAGAGAGAGAGAGAGAGAGAGAGAGAGAGAGAGAGAGAGAGGGAGGGAGAGAGAGAGAGAGGGAGAGAGAGAGAGAGAGAGAGGGAGAGAGAGAGAGAGAGAGAGACAGAGAGAGAGAGAGAGAGAGAGAGAGAGACAGAGAGAGAGCCAAAGAGAGAGAGAGAGAGAGAGAGAGGGAGAGAGAGAGAGAGAGAGAGAGAGAGAGAGAGAGGGAGAGAGACAGAGAGAGAGAGAGAGAGAGAGAGAGAGAGAGAGAGAGAGAGGGAGAGAGAGAGAGAGACAATGTTTTCCCTTGGTTAGTCAAAGACTTGGGGGCGGCCATTAGGCGAAGGGGTTTGAGGGATTTGAGGGATTTGAGAGGTTTGAGGGATTTGAGGGGTTTGAGGGGTTTGAGAGGTTTGAGAGGTTTGAGGGATTTGAGGGATTTGAGGGATTTGAGGGGTTTGAGGGATTTGAGGGTTTTGAGGGGTTTGAGGGGTTTGAGAGGTTTGAGGGATTTGAGGGGTTTTGAGGGGTTTGAGGGGTTTGAGGGGGTTTGAGAGGTTTGAGAGGTTTGAGGGGTTTGAGAGGTTTGAGGGATTTGAGGGGTTTGAGGGGTTTGAGGGATTTGAGGGGTTTTGAGGGGTTTGAGGGGTTCAGTTTCAGTGTCACTTTATAAAAGAGGACACGTCGGTAGTTTTGCAGTTCATAGAAATGAAGGAAGATTCTCCTCTCGTGTGTCTGCAGCTCATTCTGTTAAAAACTCCTCAAAACGCACGGCCCCGACTCCCAGCTTCAATTCCTCCTGGAGTTTACTGTAAAAGCCTGCGTGCCCTGAAGGCAGCACTCAGCCGCGATACGTTCAGGTACCACTTAACCCTCCTGTTGTCCTCGGGTCAGATTTGACCCATTTTTTAAAAAGTTTCTGTATCAGAAATTTGGGTTTTTTTTCAACCACACTGTCAAAGAGACTAATGTGGATGGTTCTCACGGTGGCCCTGAAGTGCAAATCACAACAGCAAATAGAAAAATGCAACGGCAAACATGAAAACACGACAGCAAATATGAAAACACGACAACAAATATGAAAACACGACAGCAAACATGAAAACACGACAACAAATATGAAAACACGACAACAAATATTTCCGTGTTTTTCACCTCTCCTTCCTGTTAAAAGACAGACAGTCCGTCTGACCAATCAGGAGGCTCCGTCCTCTGCTAGATAGGCCCTACCTTTACAGTAGAAGTTAATGCCGTTGTGTTTTCCTGTTTGTTGTCGTGTTTTCATATTTGTTGTCGTGTTTTCATGTTTGTTGTCGTGTTGTCGTGTTTTCATGTTTGTTGTCGTGTTTTCATATTTGTTGTCGTGTTTTCATATTTGCTGTCGTGTTTTCATATTTGTTGTCGTGTTTTTCATATTTGTTGTCGTGTTTTTCATGTTTGTTGTCGTGTTTTCATATTTGCTGTCGTGTTTTCATATTTGTTGTCGTGTTTTCATGTTTGTTGTCGTGTGTC
>NC_135874.1:28663447-28668447 GCF_031162955.1 Sander vitreus | reverse complement strand
TGCCTCGTAACGTTACTACTTCTTCACTACATGTTTGTCCGTAACTGCAAACACCTGAGCGACTCTCCAGAAGTCGGCTTAATATCAGAAGTTTAGATGTTACCATGGCAATGGTATACATTACAAATGGCTGTGCTCTGACCATGGTGCTCCATTGATTTGAAGAGAGGACTTGATTGTGTGTGTCCCATTTCAAAAGAAAAAACCATTTTGAGAAAACATTGATTTGAAAGTAGTTTCATGTTGCAGCAGATTTACAGTTTGGCCTGTAACGTGTGTGTGTGTGTGTGTGTGTGTGTGTGTGTGTGTGTGTGTGTGTGTGTGTGTGTGTGTGTGTGTGTCTATGTGTGTGTGTGTGTGTGTGTGTGTGTGTCTATGTGTGTGTGTGTGTGTGTGTGTGTGTGTGTGTGTGTGTGTGTGTGTGTGTGTGTGTGTGTGTGTGTGTGTGTGTGTGTGTGTGTGTGTGTGTGTGTGTGTGTGTGTGTGTGTGTGTGTGTGTGTGTGTGTGTGTGTGTGTGTGTGTGTGTGTATCTATGTGTGTGTGTGTGTGTCTGTGTGTGTGTTTTAGAGTTCAGAGAATACTAGGTTTGCTTTCAGAAAACCTGAACATGATGCAACATTTAAAACATAAATCAATGCAGAAACGAGTCACGATTCCAGTGAAACGAAAAGCTGCAACCTGAGCAGAGAACTGAAGGTGGAGAAGAAGAAGAGGGGATGAAAGAAAAATGCAGAGGAAGCTGAGCTCTGCAGTGACGCAGAGACAGAAAAACAGTTTTACAGTGTGTGTGTGTGTGTGTGTGTGTGTGTGTGTGTGTGTGTGTGTGTGTGTGTGCTTGCATCTGTGTGTGTGTGTGTGTGTGTGTGTGTGTGTGTGTGTGTGTGTGTGTGTGTGTGTGTGTGTGTGTGTGTGTGTGTGTGTGTGTGTGTGTGTGTGTGTGTGTGTGTGTGTGTGTGTGTGTGTGTGTGTGTGTGTGTGTGTGTGTGTGTGTGTGTGTGTGTGTGTGTGTGTGTGTGTGTGTGTGTGTGTGTGTGTGTGTGTGTGTGTGTGTGTCTCTGTGTGTGTGTGTGTGTGTGTGTGTGTGTGTGTGTGTGTACATTCAGACCGTGTGCCAGCAGCTGATCTATTTTTAGCTTCCACAGACTGACAGCAGAGAGACTAGAGGAGAAGAAATAAGAGAGAGGAGTGATGGAGAAGAGAGAGGAAGAGGAGTGATGGAGGAGAGAGAGGAAGAGGAGTGACGGAGGAGAGAGAGGAAGAGGAGTGATGGAGGGGAGGAGAGAAGAGGAGTGATGGAGGAGAGAGAGGAAGAGGAGTGATGGAGGGGAGGAGGGGAAGAGGAGTGATGGAGGGGAGAGAGGAAGAGGAGTGATGGAGGGGAGGAGAGGAAGAGGAGTGATGGAGGAGAGAGAGGAAGAGGAGTGATGGAGGGGAGGAGAGAGAGGAGTGATGGAGGAGAGGAGAGGAAGAGGAGTGATGGAGGGGAGGAGAGAGAGGAGTGATGGAGGGGAGAGAGGAAGAGGAGTGATGGAGGAGAGAGAGGAAGAGGAGTGATGGAGGGGAGGAGAGAGAGGAGTGATGGAGGAGAGAGAGGAAGAGGAGAGAAAGGAGATAGGAGAGGAGTGGAGAGACGTGTGCAGCTGATTATGATCACTGATGATGTAATAAAGACACGTCATCACAGCCGTGATACAACTGAGACGAAGAAGATTCGTTATTTATTAAATTATTATTTTTTTCGGAGCCAAAGTTTACTTCAAATAATGTCGAGCAGTGTTTGTATATTAACAGCCGTAATATCACAACCTCTTTTTTCTTAAAACAACAAAAAAAAAATCAGACTTTTAGTGGCCGGGTTGGCTCAGAGGGTAGAGCAGGCGCACATATACTGAGAGGTGTATGCCTCGACGCAGAGGTCCAGGGTTCAAATCCCACCTGTGATGATTTCCTGCATGTCTCCCCCCTCTCTCCCCTTTCTCCCCTAGCTGTCCTGTCAAATAATATTCCAATACGTATACGTACGTGAGTCTGACGTGACTCTCTAGGCTTGTGAGGACTATATGCTGCTCCTAAAGACAACTGAGAAAGAAAAGAAGCTGCAGGAGACTGCAGGTAGTAAAACACGCAGCCGAAAACGGTCATCGAGCAGCAGAAGGAGAGTTTGGAGTGAGAGAGAAACTTGTGAGGGACTGGAGAAAAGGTTAGTCTTACTGCAATGAAGAAAACAAAGAAAGCTAGTCGCGCTGAAATCCAGATGGCCAGAGCTGGAGGAAGGAGTCCACAGATGGGGGCTTGAACAACGTGCTGCTGGGAGAGGCTCGTCAACAGAGCTGTTACGTTACGTTAACATAGAGGACACCTACCGTATTCAGCCCCTTGTTCTGGGGGCTGTTGGGTAGTTTAATAACTGTTAATGTGTTACGTTAACGTAGAGGACACCTACCGTATTCAGCCCCCTTGTTCTGGGGGCTGTTGGGTAGTTTAATAACTGTTAATGTGTTACGTTAATGTAGAGGACACCCTACCGTATTCAGCCCCTTGTTCTGGGGGCTGTTGGGTAGTTTAATAACTGTTAATGTGTTACGTTAACGTAGAGGACACCTACCGTATTCAGCCCCCTTGTTCTGGGCTGCTGTTGGGTAGTTTAATAACTTGCCTTTCCAGATTAAATGTCTGTTCTTGGTCTTGGATTTTGTGAAATAAATTTCTAAATAAATGCGACTTATAGTCCAGTGAGACTTATAGTCCAGTAAAAACACGGTACCTACTCCGAGGCAGGAGACGGCCTGAGGGAAGGTCCTATAATGGAGACACAGACCCGCTGTCCCGGCCCCGTATTTTGCCCTACGAAAATTTCTGGGTGATAGAAATGCTTGCCAATCCTGTTCTGGACCACAACTTTGTTAACATTTTTAGTAACTCATTCTTGTAACTCCTGTAGCATTGATGCTTCAAGTGAAGATGGGACACTCGGCAGACTGAAAGATGCTGAAAAGCCGAATGCGAAAATGAAAGAAATCGAGGTGGATGGTGTACCCAGTCTGTGTTTGTTTGCCATCGTTGACAATGAGGACGGGCAAGAAATAACCTATGACTACGGAGGACAAAACCTGCCAAAGGCACCAAATATCCAAGATAGAGTACATTTGACCAGTTGAATCTATTTAAAAAAATAAAAAAAAACAGTCGTCTCTCCATCTACAAGTCACACACCAGTCGTCTCTCCATCTACAAGTCACACACCAGTCGTCTCTCCATCTACAAGTCACACACCAGTCGTCTCTCCATCTACAAGTCACACACCAGTCGTCTCTCCATCTACACGTCACACACCAGTCGTCTCTCCATCTACAAGTCACACACCAGTCGTCTCTCCATCTACAAGTCACACACCAGTCGTCTCTCCATCTACACGTCATCTCTCCATCTACAGGTCACACACCAGTCGTCTCTCCATCTACAAGTCTCACACCAGTCGTCTCTCCATCTACAAGTCACACACCAGTCGTCTCTCCATCTACAAGTCACACACCAGTCGTCTCTCCATCTACAAGTCACACACCAGTCGTCTCTCCATCTACAAGTCACACACCAGTCGTCTCTCCATCTACAAGTCAGACACCAGTCGTCTCTCCATTTACAGGTATGGTATGGTTCCATAACCCTTGTTGTGTGTTTTGTGTGCTTAAAAGTGAAGCGCAGAGCCAAGAAGGTTGCATGTAAAAAATATGAATATTGTATCCATTGTAAGGGTATGTTTGCGACCAGAACTATGGAGACATATGAAAAGGTGCTCCTCCAAACAGAGGAACAGGATCCTCAAGGAAGAAAAAGGGTGCTTGGCCTAGCATCTACAATCCAGTCAGCATGTTCAAGTCCAGTTAATGATGGGGTGCTTAAAATGTTAAGCCGTGTGCATGACGATGTCATTGCAAGTGTTACTCGTAACGACTTCTGCCTTCTTCGGTATGCTGACACCCTTTTCAGAAAACATGGACATGACCCTTCAAAACATGACTATCTCCGCCAAACAATCCGTCAGCTGGGAAGAGTCCTGCAAACCATCCGCAAAAGGTCTTCAATCCTAACCTTAGAGGATGCCATGAAGGACACCAGGACATTACATGGAAGTAATAGAAGCAGTAAAAGAAACAGCAGGATTTGATAAAGATAAGAACTGTTGAAAGTGAGTGACATCATTCATCGTCATGCTCCTATGGCTGGAGACGACAACTTCATTAAATCCTCAAAAGGTTTTCAGAAGCTTTATACTGCAAAGTGGTCGGAGTACATATCCCACTGTACCTTGACTTCAGGTCACATTGACCTGGTTTTAATTTTAGTTTTATATCAGAAATATTGGGACGTATTAAAATATATATATAATATGTAGAAGAAAAATGTAAAACGTTGGAAAAAGCAAAAACAAACAAAAACGTCGAAGGTTGAAGCAGTATTTAGCATTGTTTCAGGTCAGTTTAAAGCACTTCCTGTGTTGAATCTACACTGACACAGTGTACTGACAAACCTCTTTGAGCAAGACTGTGGGAGACATGGCTGCTGTGTGCAAAAACTGACCGAAAACTACTAAAACTGACCTAAAACTGACCAAAAACTGACCAAAAACTACTAAAACTGATCTAAAACTGACCAAAAACTACTAAAACTGACCAAAACCTGACCAAAAACTGACCAAAAACTGAACAAAAACTACTAATACTGACCTAAAACTGACCAAAACCTGACCAAAAACTACTAAAACCGACCTAAAACTGACCAAAACCTGACCAAAAACTACTAAAACTGACCAAAAACTACTAAAACTGACCAAAAACTGACCAAAAACTACTAAAACTGACCAAAAACTGACCAAAAACTGACCGAAAACTACTAAAACTGACCTAAAACTGACCAAAAACTGACCAAAAACTACTAAAACCGACCTAAAACTGACCAAAAACTACTAAAACTGACCTAAAACGGACCAAAAACTGACCGA
>NC_135874.1:28630947-28650947 GCF_031162955.1 Sander vitreus | reverse complement strand
CACTTATTAACACAGTAAACCCACCGCTAATGGCTTGATAAACACATAGGAGGGGGGGGGCAGTGTGTGTGGACGGTGTTTCCTGTCTGCGAGGAGGAAACAGCTGGGAGAGAAGGAGGTCATTAAAAAACAATCCTAATTAATCCCAATTTCCCCGAGAAGCTAAAGAGAGAGAGCAGGTCGAATATTCAGAGTTAATCATTTCATCAAAGTAGGGAAACACACACACACACACACACACACAGTAACACACACACACACACACACACACACACACACACAGACAAACACACACACAAAACAAACAAACGCACACACAAAACAAACAAACACACACACACAGACAAACACACACACACAGACAAACACACACACACAAACACACACACACACACACACAGACACAGACAAACACACACACACAAAACAAACAAACACACACACACAAAACAAACAAACGCACACACAAAACAAACAAACACACACACAGACAAACACACACACACACAAACAAACGCACACACACAAACAAACACACACACACAGACACAGTAACACACACACACAAAACAAACAAACACACACACACAAAACAAACAAACACACACACACAAAACAAACAAACACACACACACAAACACACACAGACAAACACACACAGACAAACACACACACACACACACACAGACAAACACACACACACAAACACACACACACACACACACACACAAACACACACACACACACACACAGACAAACACACACACACACACACACACACCAGTTGCTTGTGGCTACATACTGTTGGTATTTGTGCACCTTTCTCTAAGATCTTCCCGCTTTTCTATTTCTCACCTGAATGAGGATAACTTTGCCAGCTGCCATCCTTCCTCACTTATACCCTCCTGAACTTCTCAGCACTCGTCTTCAGTTTCCCTCTCTCCTTCCTACTTTCCATCAGAAAAGTGGTAGTCGCACGCACACTTAACTTCTTCAGGACATGAACACCTGTTTCCTGGTGAAAGTCTTGTGTTTTCTCCTTAACTTCTTCAGGACATGAACACCTGATTCCTGGTGAAAGTCTTGTGTTTTCTCCTTAACTTCTTCAGGACATGAACACCTGTTTCCTGGTGAAAGTCTTGTGTTTTCTCCTTAACTTCTTCAGGACATGAACACCTGTTACCTGGGTGAAAGTCTTGTGTTTTCTCCTTAACTTCTTCAGGACATAAACACCTGTTTCCTGGTGAAAGTCTTGTGTTTTCTCCTTAACTTCTCCAGGACATGAACACCTGTTTCCTGGTGAAAGTCTTGTGTTTTCTCCTTAACTTCTTCAGGACATGAACACCTGTTTCCTGGTGAAAGTCTTGTGTTTTCTCCTTAACTTCTTCAGGACATGAACACCTGTTTCCTGGTGAAAGTCTTGTGTTTTCTCCTTAACTTCTTCAGGACATGAACACCTGTTTCCTGGTGAAAGTCTTGTGTTTTCTCCTTAACTTCTTCAGGACATGAACACCTGTTTCCTGGTGAAAGTCTTGTGTTTTCTCCTTAACTTCTTCAGGACATGAACACCTGTTTCCTGGTGAAAGTCTTGTGTTTTCTCCTTAACTTCTTCAGGACATGAACACCTGTTTCCTGGTGAAAGTCTTGTGTTTTCTCCTTAACTTCTTCAGGACATGAACACCTGTTTCCTCGGTGAAAGTCTTGTGTTTTCTCCTTAACTTCTTCAGGACATGAACACCTGTTTCCTGGTGAAAGTCTTGTGTTTTCTCCTTAACTTCTTCAGGACATGAACACCTGTTTCCTGGTGAAAGTCTTGTGTTTTCTCCTTAACTTCTTCAGGACATGAACACCTGTTTCCTGGTGAAAGTCTTGTGTTTTCTCCTTAACTTCTTCAGGACATGAACACTGTTCCCCCGCTTGAAAGCCCTAAATACATACAAATGCCTTACTTTCCGTAGCTATATGTATGAATTGGAACAGACAGAACAGTTTTTTAATGCCCGCTACACTGATGTGTGTTGGTGAATCCTCTTTGATATAATAACTCAGAGTTGTTTTTCTTTTTCCTGCCACATGAACTCAGCTGAACTGAACCAAACATCTCCAGACTCCCGCTGAGCTTCGTGGCCTCTGAGGAATCTGGATCACTCCCCCCGCCATCCTCCCTCCCTCTCGGCCAGAGGATCCAGATTATTATCCCAAACTTCAAGATTATATCAGCCTCTCCCGTCTTCGTCTGGAACAACAAACAGCCGCATCAACCGGAAAAACCTGCCTGTAGGACTTCTTTAGTGTGATTCAGTGTGTGGCAGTGAGGACTGGAGCTGTAACACACACACACAGACACACACACACACACGCACGCACACACACGCACGCACACACAGAAACAGAGACACACGCACGCACACACACACAGAGACCCACACACACACACACACAGAGACATTGAGAGACACACACACACACACACACACAGACAGAAACACACACACAGAGACATTGAGAGACACACACAGAAACATTGAGAGACACACACACACACACACACAGAGACATTGAGAGACACACACACACAGACAGAAACACACACACACACACACACACACACACAGACACAGAGAGACACACACACACACACACACACACACAGACAGAAACACACACACAGAGACATTGAGACACACACACACACACACACACACAGACACACACACACAGAGACATTGAGACACACACACACAGAGACATTGAGAGACACACACACACACACACACAGAAACACACAGAGACATTGAGACACACACACACACACAGACAGAAACACACACACACACACACACACACACACACACACACACACACACTTTAGGTGAAGCGCCTGAGCTGTTTTGGGCAGCACCTAAAGCCAAATAAATGAAACTAAAAGATTTCTCTCAGATCTGAACACTGTAGTTGGACGTTTTCTGCTTTAAGTTTTGTCTTTGAGCTTTTTGAGTGTTATTTATTTATTTATTTATTATCTGTTCTAGCTTTTCAAAAGTTTCAGACACAGATAATAACGGTCCAAAATAATGTGAAAAACAGACGCAAAACTACCACAAAGAGACACAAATCCACTACAAAGAGATGTAATGTACGGGGGAATCACATTTTCTTGAGGAAAGATGCCTAAATTCCCCGCCAAATACGTGCACCCAAGTCTTCCACACACCGAGGGGAAACACTGGTACAGTATATCAGAGTGTTGAGATGACTCAGCAGGATGTTAGCTGCGTCATGCTTCAGCCTCGGTGCACAGAGCGGCCTGCGGGCGGTGCTGTGACGGCCAATAGCTCGCTGTTGTTCACAGAGCAGCAGCCAAACGGAGAGCGACTGTGCTGACCTTTTTTCGTCCCAAATGAGCTGCAGAGTGCATATCGCGCTGACTGAGGAGAGTTCATGAGGCAGAAAATGAGCCGTATGGCTGAGAGATCACATCAGTGTCAGAAAGGCCGATCAGACAACACATCTGACGGCCAGAGACAACAACAACAACACAGCTGGATCACACACACAAACACACACAAACACACACACACACAGTCAGTCACAGAGACACACACACACACCCACACACAGAGATACACACACACACACTCAGTCACACACACACAGTCAGTCACAGAGACACACACACACACTCAGTCACACACACACACACTCAGTCACACACACACAGTCAGTCACAGAGACACACACACACACACAGTCTCACACACACACACACACTCACACACACACACACACAGTCAGTCACAGAGACACACACACACACACACACTCAGTTACATACACACACACACACAGAGACACACAGAAACAAACACACACACACACACACACACACAGAGACACAAAGACACACAGTCAGTCAACACGCATATATATATATATATATATATATAGATATATATATATATATATATATATATATATATATATATATATATATATATATATATATATATATATATATATATATATACATACATACATACATACATACATACATACATACATATGTAACATTACCAACACATCCTCCAAAACGTACGACTGTATCGGTTGGTTTGTTCTCCCCTCTAATACGAACATAAACAGTTAAAGAAGTGGACCAGCAGACCCCGTGTCTCTGGACGGAGACCAGTGAAGGACATTAGAAGCTCTTTCCCGGTGATGGCTGAGCGTTACTGAGCAGCCTCCAACTGAGCTTGAAGACGTAGATGTGACGTGAGCAACCTGTCTGAAAGTTGGAAGTCTTCTGGTAGCTGTGCCAAGAGAAATCTCAATCATTCCCAATCTAGCAGAGACGGAGCCTGGGTAAACCCTGACGAACGTCTGGCAAATTTGAGATTTGCTCTGTAAGTCAGTCTGGCCAAGAGCTCATTCAAACCCATTTCCAATGTCCCCAAAATCGAGGCACCAATCACAACCGCTGAGGCGGGCTTTACACCAATCACAACCGTTGAGGCGGGCTTTACACCAATCACAACCGTTGAGGCGGGCTTTACACCAATCACAACCGTTGAGGCGGGCTTTACACCAATCACAACCGTTGAGGCGGGCTTTACACCATTTACACCAATCACAGCCATTGAGGCGGGCTTTACACCAATCACAACCGCTGAGGCGGGCTTTACACCAATCACAACCGTTGAGGCGGGCTTTACACCAATCACAACCGTTGAGGCGGGCTTTACACCAATCACAACCGTTGAGGCGGGCTTTACACCAATCACAGCTGTTGAGTCGGGCTTTACACCATTTACACCAATCACAGCCATTGAGGCGGGCTTTACACCAATCACAACCGTTGAGGCGGGCTCTACACCAATCACAACCGTTGAGGCGGGCTCTACACCAATCACAACCGTTGTGGACACATAACGTGAGGTACAAGGTAATGGAGCCTTTTATACATTGGTGTGTTTCTTTAGAAATAAACACGATAAAAACGATCCGTCAAGAGGAGATCCCGGCGTGGTCTTTAAAACATTAGCAAACCTCTTTCTAGCACATGTATTAACAGGGAGAGACTAACCTGTCAGCTGTGTTGTATTAACAGGGAGAGACTAACCTGTCAGCTGTGTTGTATTAACAGGGAGAGACTAACCTGTCAGCTGTGTTGTATTAACAGGGAGAGACTAACCTGTCAGCTGTGTTGTATTAACAGGGAGAGACTAACCTGTCAGCTGTGTTGTATTAACAGAGAGAGTCTAACCTGTCAGCTGTGTTGTATTAACAGAGAGTCTAACCTGTCAGCTGTGTTGTATTAACAGGGAGAGTCTAACCTGTCAGCTGTGTTGTATTAACAGGGAGAGTCTAACCTGTCAGCTGTGTTGTATTAACAGGGATAGTCTAACCTGTCAGCTGTGTTGTATTAACAGGGAGAGTCTAACCTGTCAGCTGTGTTGTATTAACAGGGAGAGTCTAACCTGTCAGCCGTGTTGTATTAACAGGGAGAGTCTAACCTGTCAGCTGTGTTGTATTAACAGGGAGAGTCTAACCTGTCAGCTGTGTAGTATTAACAGGGAGAGTCTAACCTGTCAGCTGTGTTGTATTAACAGAGAGAGTCTAACCTGTCAGCTGTGTTGTATTAACAGGGAGAGTCTAACCTGTCAGCTGTGTTGTATTAACAGGGAGAGTCTAACCTGTCAGCTGTGTTGTATTAACAGAGAGAGTCTAACCTGTCAGCTGTGTTGTCGATGCCTCGAGAGAACAAAGGAAGCGACTCAGAGCTTGCCATAAAGCAGTATATCTGGCCGTACGATGTGTATGACGTCATTGACATTTTAAAAGGCTTTTTAGAACAAAAAAGCCACTTTAAGATAATCTAACACCCAGCAGTGTGTATTTTCTTAGCCTCCCCTTTCAAATGCAACATTCAGTTTACTAGACAAAAAATGATATCCTGAGAAAAGTGGATTTTGAGGGGTACAGCTCCATAGAGTCCCATTCATTCTGCACTGGCCTGTGAGCGCCCCCTATATGGATCTCTGGTGGAACTGCAACCAGTTCAGAAGCCGGAAGTAACGAGAGAGTGGACCTTCTTCCCTTATTAGACATTCTTTGATACGACCCACAGGAGCGTTTTCCCTGCTGGACGGTAGAGAGAATGCAGCGTTAAGGAGTCTCCCCCTGCTGGATGGTAGAGAGAATACAGCTTTAAGGAGTCTCCCCCTGCTGGACGGTAGAGAGAATACAGCTTTAAGGAGTCTCCCCCTGCTGGACGGTAGAGAGAATGCAGCTTTAAGGAGTCTCCCCCTGCTGGACGGTAGAGGTAATACAGCTTTAGGGAGTCTCACCCCTGCTGGACGGTAGAGAGAATACAGCTTTAAAGGAGTCTCCCCCTGCTGGACGGTAGAGAGAATACAGCTTTAAGGAGTCTCCCCCTGCTGGATGTTAGAGGTAATACAGCTTTAAGGAGTCTCCCCCTGCTGGACAGTAGAGAGAATGCAGCTTTAAGGAGTCTCACCCTGCTGGATGTTAGAGGTAATACAGCTTTAAAGGAGTCTCCCCCTGCTTCACTTTTCAGAGGTGGAAGTTTGGTCTATTATTTTTACAGTCTGTGGTCACAAACACAGGAAGTTTGTCTCCATCATCGTCTCCCTAAAGCCTCAAATGTAAAACAAACGCACAGATGTTGCATCCTAATCCCTCCCTCCCTCCTTCCCTCCCTACCAACACTCCTCCCTTCCCTCTTCCCTCCCTTCCTTCCTCTGTTGCCTCCCCTCTCCATCAGGAAGAGGAATTATAAGTAAAAACCAGAGTTTCCCTGAGCTTAGAGACGTCAGTGCCCTAAACTGTGTGAATGTAAGTAACAGTGTGTGTGATGTAATGCGCCTCCACTCCCTCTAATCTGTGACATATAAGATTACAGATAATCTGAGTATGTGAGCCGACGTCACACAGGAAACACTGTATATTATTATCATGACAGCGAGGCAGAATCAGGATCTAGAAGCCACTAGAAACCTAGATTTAGGGCAGAATGATGCTGGAACAAACCACTTATGGAGCATTTTTCGGGGGAGGACAGTCTCTTAGTTTGTGTTATTGCGTGACTTCGGTGTTTTGAAGGGTTAGGAACTGCGTAGTCTCGCTTTACCAGACCATCCACACGCTGCAGAGCGGAGGAAGGTCTGGCTACTCTACATAGCATTTTGGGATAGGAGAACAACCTGCTCTGGTTTATTGGCATTTCTTTAAACCAATCACAGTCGTCGTGGGCGGGGCTAAGCTCCGGATGGAGCCACTGAAAAATAATCGTGCAACAGAAAGCTCAGATTCTGTTGCACGATTATAAGCTCAGTCTAGCTAGCTGTCTGGATTTACCCTGCAGAGATCTGAGGAGCAGTTAACCAGAGTCCTCACAAATCCACCAAATGTAACCCTTGAGTGGTCTTCCATTCGACCACGTACTTGTCCTGAAAATCAACATTTTTTCTGACGTTTTCGTCTCTTTTAGCGACACTTTTGTCTCTTTTTTTCAATGTTTTTGTCTCCTTTTTTACGTTTAACGCGTCTTTTCACTACCTTTTCACTACCATATACTATATAAACACCACTAACACCAACTTATTACTAGTTTTACACTCATTTGTTGGAAATCATGGTCAATAAACCTCATTATTTGGAAATCATACCTAATTCTTGAGTTAAAAAAGCAGAAATTATGAATTATTTAGACTCATATTAAAGGAATGGATAATTACAGAAGGGTAAATGTCAACGTTCAGTCTGATTTAAAAAAAAAGATCCTCTCTGTGGTAATTGTGAAGCGCGATGTATGACATCATCCAAACTAGGTAGTTATAAAGAAGCCCATCTTTCTGATGTCGACATTAATCACCCGTCATCTCCTGACATCATGGCTGCTACATTCTTAAGTTACAAGCCAATCACACATCCACTAGACACATAGTTGTTACACACACACACACACACACACACACAGACACACACACAAATAGACAGACACACACACGCACACACAGACACACACACACACAGACACACACACAAATAGACAGACACACACACGCACACACAGACACACACACACACACACACACACACACACACACACACACACACACACACACACACACACACAAATAGACAGACACACACACACACAGACACACACACAAATAGACAGACACACACACGCACACACAGACACACACACACACACAGACATAACACAGTCACACAAACACACACAAGAGTCACACACAGACACAAACACAGACATAACAGTCACACAGACACACACACGAGTCACACACACAGTCACGAGTCACACACAGTCACATACAAGAGTCACACACACACACACGAGACAGACACACACACACACACACACACACACACACAGAGACAGACACACATACACACACAGACACACAAATAGACAGACGCACACAGACACACACACAGACACAGACACACACACACACAGACATAACACAGTCACACAGACACACACACGAGTCACACACACGAGTCACACACACTTCCGTGAACCGTTCCGTTCGTCTTCTCTGTTTCAGCGTAGCTCGTAATCGATACCACACGCTAGCCAACGTGTGCCTTACAACCCCCCCAATAATCAAAACTGGCCAGTGCAACCCCCCCCCCACCCGCCAACAAAAAAATATATATACACATATAATTTCCTTTACATAAATAAAGACATTTGCACAATAAATTGGTGCAGAAAAATTCACAAGAATGCAGAAAATAAAGTGTTTGATGCTCATAATTTTGCCCAAAAGTGGAGATCTCACCCCCTAATGTTGAACCCACAGTTACGCCCCTTGCTTGTACAACACGTCACAACAAAGTGTTCATGGGAAATGTAGGATTAGTACTACAAGCAGTGTTGCCAGGTTAAGATTACTGACTTTTCCAAGCCAAAACACACACAAAACTGCCCAAATCTCTCGGGCGTAAAAACAGAAAACAGTTCTGCTGGCGGCCGGTTAAAACAGACGCTACACTTCATTCATCACCAGACAAACTGGCTAACAAAACCAACAAACTCAGAGCTGGAGGAAAAATGGAGTCTGGTGTACGGTGGCCAAGACGGCTCAACACAAACGCACAAACGCTACAACACAAACACACAAACGCTACAACACAAACACACAAACGCACAAAGCTACAACACAAACGCACAAAGCTACAACACAAACACACAAAGCTACAACACAAACGCACAAAGCTACAACACAAACACACAAAGCTACAACACAAACACACAAAGCTACAACACAAACGCACAATCGCTACAACACAAACACACAAACGCTACAACACAAACACACAAAAGCCACAACACAAACACAAAAGCCACAACACAAACACACAAACGCTACAACACAAACACACAAACGCTACAACACAAACGCACAAAGCTACAACACAAACACAAAAGCTACAACACAAACACACAAAGCTACAACACAAACACACAAAGCTACAACACAAACACACAAAGCTACAACACAAAAGCCACAACACAAACACACAAAGCTACAACACAAACACAAACGCCACAACACAAACACACAAAGCTACAACACAAACACACAAGCTACAACACAAACACACAAAGCTACAACACAAACACACAAAGCTACAACACAAACACAAACGCCACAACACAAACGCACAAACGCTACAACACAAACACACAAAGCTACAACACAAACGCACAAAGCTACAATACAAACACACAACGCCACAACACAAACGCACAAAGCTACAACACAAACACAAAAGCTACAACACAAACACACAAAGCTACAACACAAAGCCACAACACAAACACACAAAGCTACAACACAAACACACAAAGCTACAACACAAACGCACAAAGCTACAACACAAACACACAAAGCTACAACACAAACGCACAAACGCTACAACACAAACACAAAAGCCACAACACAAACACACAAAGCTACAACACAAACGCACAAAGCTACAACACAAACACACAAAGCTACAACACAAACACAAAGCTACAACACAAACACACAAAGCTACAACACAAACACACAAAGCTACAACACAAACACACAAAGCTACAACACAAACGCACAAAGCTACAACACAAACACACAAAGCTACAACACAAACGCACACAACGCTACAACACAAACACACAAAGCTACAACACAAACGCACAAAGCTACAACACAAACGCACAAAGCTACAACACAAACACACAAAGCCACAACACAAACACAAACGCCACAACACAAACGCACAAAGCTACAACACAAACACACAAAGCTACAACACAAACACACAAAGCTACAACACAAAAGCCACAACACAAACACACAAAGCCACAACACAAACACACAAAAGCCACAACACAAACGCACAAAGCTACAACACAAACACACAAAAGCCACAACACAAACGCACAAAGCTACAACACAAACACACAAAGCTACAACACAAACACCACAACACAAACGCACAAAGCTACAACACAAACACAAAAGCCACAACACAAACACACAAAAGCCACAACACAAACGCACAAAGCTACAACACAAACACCACAACACAAACACAAAAGCCACAACACAGACACAAAAGCCACAACACAAACGCACAAAGCCACAACACAAAAGCGTGTTGTGGCTTTTGTGTTAGTGTGGAAACGTCTGGGCCACCGTATCAGAGATAACATGTTGATCTTGATTGGTAGTACAGGCCTCTGGGACTTTAAAGAGAGAAGAGATAACTGCTTCAGTTCCCCGTGGTAAAGGGCTGTCTGACAGTGACTGACAGTGGAGATACGTCTCTACCGAGTCTCTACCGAGTCTTTACCGAGTCCCCCAGAGTCCCTTTAGACCTGCAGGACTGCTACACACAGAAACACTGTGAAACATGATGGTGTCAGGACATCTAATGATGACTGTTACTGCTGAATATCAGTCAGTGAATGCAGAACTACAACTGGAATATTAAAAGGGATCTCCCTCACCGTCACAGGTGTGTGTTCATGTGTAGCAGCAATCTACCTGTTGTGCCTTCAGGCAAGGCATGGATGCAACATGACTGACTGAATGAACACACACACACACACACATATATATATATATATATATATACACACACACACACACACACACACACAGACACAAACACATACACACACAGCATACACACAGACACACACACAGCATACACATGCACACACAGACACTCACGCACACATATATATATATACACACGGCATACACAGACACACACAGCACACACACGCGCTAAATCCCTCACAAGGTCAAGATGGTGTGGGTGGTATTCCGGGTTAACCCTTGCTTCGTTAAAACCTTGTTCACATCGTTTTTTTCCGGACACAAATATTTGGAAATGTACAACATATTAAATATATGTTAATGACGTTCTTACCGTACACGCCCTGGCCGTGCACGCCCTGCAGGAAGCCGGTAAACAGCCACAGGAGACCGAACATTAAACCCATCTTCACATCCTCCTCTGGCCGCCTCTCTGCTTCTCTCCCGCCGGGGATGAGGTTGTCAGATCGGTTCCCCGCAGCCGCTGCTGCCGCTGCTGCTGCTCCTCCCTCCGCCTCCTCCGCTCCGGCCGGCGTCCCTCCGTACGGAATCCGGCCCGGTGGCCGGTTCTCATCCACAAATCCAACTGTGTCCCCCGCCACCACCCCCCCTAAAACCCCGGTCAGATGTGAAAGGAAGGAACGGTTCTGCTCACATCGAACATTAGCTTTTTAAAAAACCGTTGGACACAGTTAAAGAAGATCCGAACGTTAGCTTTTTAAAAAACCGTTGGACACAGTTGAAGATCCGAACGTTAGCTTTTAAAAAACCCGTTGGACACAGTTGAAGCAGAGCAGGTGCCTCAGCCGCGTCTCCTTGATGGTGACATTGTAGGAAAAAAAGATTATAATTCAGGAGAAAAAAACGTCGGTGCGACACTATCTTCCGATAGGTAGGATGTTCACAAGTCCCCGCTGCCCCTCCGCCGAGTCCACCGGGCTCCTTGTCCGTTAACGTTAATCGGTACCGGAGTTACATCCATCATCCTGGAGGAGAAGCGGTTCCCGCTCCCTGTCAGCGGCTCGACGCGGCCCGTCAGGCCGGGCAGGAGACGCAGAGAGTCGGTCTCCGTGACGCCGCGATGCCGCTCTGAGCTCCGGCGACGCGAAGAGGCAGAAGCGGTCAGTCCGGTGGACTGCGATGGATTTTACCGGTGTGAAACGTCACCGAGCGAACCGAGCGGTAAAGACGAACAGAGTGAACAAGGATACGGCTTCCGGGAGGATATTTCCAAAGTAAAAGCCCTATGACTAGACGTCGCAATAGGCTATTTCTTCAAAACTTGTAATGTGTGGAGTAAAATAGCCCATGTCTAAAATATATTGTGTCACGAGTCATAAAAACAGTTGCTGCGTGTAATTCTCTCTCTCTCTCTTTCTCTGTCTACACTATCTACAATATAAATCCTATAACTAAAGCCTATAACTCACACATATAATAATATTAATAGTCACTTTACTTGTTTACACATTGAGTTTAATTGATTTTCCCTTTTTTTATTTTGTCATTTGTAAATGTAGTTTTCCTTAATCCATTTCCAGGTGGTGGCATGCTGCTGTTGCGGGGGACTTCGGAGAAGCGGGACATCGAGTCGCCGGCTCCTCATTTGCATAAATCCAGGGTCACGTTCATTCCCAAACGGTGTGCACCGTGTTGAACATGTTAAACATGTTTCCTCTGAACGGTGTGCAACAGCTTTGAGTTATGTTTTCTCTCGTTTATTGGATGTGTCCCAAATATAAAACTCTGAAGCCTGAGCTGGGAATGACGTCATACCCGGTTAGCTATTGTTAGCAATACCAGTTGATAACGACGCATTACGCCGTTTTTTGTGCATGCAAACAGCGTAACAACACGTCCACAGATAGAAGTTGAACATGCCTGTGTGAACGACTGATTTAGTGACACAAATAAGACAGAAGTGTTTATAACGTGATGTTACTGCAGCTTTCACAACTGTTGATACAAGGGGCAGCCATGTTGGATTTTGAACTCGGGCTACTGCGAGGTTGTACGAGTTCCGAGCTCGTAAATCCGAGGTCAGGCGGCGTGTTTATGACTTTGACCTCGTTAAAACTGAGTTGCGAGGTAAATAGAACGCGGCATAAGCTTCTCCTCACAACGCGTAGCTCCTATGGTGCCATTTGGATGCTAACAAGCCGTCACCTCCCGCCTCAAATTACTCCTCCAATAGAGCTCACCAGTCCCGCACCTCCTCTGAGAGACCTTGGGTTCCTGAAGTAAATGTCCCGTCATTTCTCCCGTTGACGTCTGTAAATATCTGTATATAAAGAGTTTTAGACCGTGTCTTAGGCTAACCAGACGCTACGTGACTCATACGCATACAACGCGTCATTTAGAGTAAACAAACAAACAGAAAATCCCCAGTCAAAGGTACAAGACTGTGTACCTATCGTCATCTCAGAGCGAAGGAACTACTCCTCCCATAAACCACCGCGCACCACTGAACAAAGGAAGCTACGTTAGCTTAGCTAACAGCTAATTCGGCTAAGCGCTAGCTGAGACAGCACGTAATGACTTTAAAAGACCCTCAAAATAAACCTGAAGATAACCTTTAACATATATAACGGCTGCTACGTCAGCTGTAGACGGCTTCACCCAGCGTTTAGTTTGAGTTCACGTTATTTTAGACTGAATCAAGCTGTCAGTTAGCGGTTAGCCCAATTAGCTGTTAGCTAAACTAACGTTAGCTTCGCGGCGGAGGCTAACGGCAGAAGCGTGGAACAGATCGTAAATCGTGCAGTGTCGTAAATCCTCGTGACGGATCGTGCAGGCGGCACAGATCGGGTACTGACACCCCCCCTCCTCACCAGCATGAGCTCCACCAATCAGAGGCGTCACTGTGGGATTGTGGGTAATGGAGTACTTATCCAAGACATCGCAAATAAAAGACATTTATCTCAAAACAAGGGTAGTGCCCCATGATTTGTGGTGTCTATATGAGCTTATACAATCGCTGAGTCATGTCGTAGCTGGTTGTAAGTCTACCATCGCTACGGTTACCATTTTATGGCTTATTCTGCAAATGTCAATGGAGAAACTGCATTGTATTCTTACTTCCAGAACCCGCTGTGGGCGGGACTGTTGATCTCTATGCATTAACCAAACAACTAGTACACAGAAACCCCCCCCCCCCCCATGACTTGGTTCAGTCTTATGATGTCAGTGATGACATCATCATTGCTGCTGGTTAGGCTCCTCCCCAAACATTTCTGCATGATGGACCGAACAAAAAAACACAAAGAAATGTTTAAAAAATGTTGTTTTTGTTGTTTTGTTTAACCCTCGTGTCAACTTTTTGTTTTTCTGGATCCAAATTTAAATATATATATATATATATATATATATTTTTTTTTTTAACATTTTGGTAATTTTAAATATATTTTAAAATTATTAGAATTAGAATTTTTTTCTACATTTTTGTCACTTTTCCTGACATTTATAAAGCTTCTTTTTTTCTTTTCTTTTTTTTTTACATTTTTGTCACTTTTTCCGATTTTTTTGTCGTTCTTTAAAAAAGAAAAAATTCAAATGCTCTAAAATTAAAAAGAAAACACCCAGATTAAATGAAAGTAGTGAACTAATCATTTATTTTACTTGTGACGAGCGTTGTAGGGAACCATCTACTTAATTGTTTTTGACAATTTGGTTGAAAGAAACCCCAAATTTCTGATATAGAAACTTTTTGAAAATGAGTAAAATGTGTAGAGATTGAAATATTACTCATGGCATTATGGTTATAATGTGAGAAATCTGATTATATACAAATATAATACTTTACTCAAAAAACATATTTATTTTCTGCTGTATTTCGTGAAGAAAATTATTATTTTCTTCACGAAATAGAAACTCCTTGTACCAGTTTTTTTTTTGGGAGCTTTTGTTATTACATAATCCATTATTTATATCACCACTTTTTCCAAGATGGTAGAAGCTTTTATTTTGAAGAGCCGGTTTCCGGTCCCTGGGTGACTAACTGCAGCTGGTTTGACCGTTAAACGGAGTCTACCGCGCGCAACATCACGAGCCGCTGATTTCTGGCCGTGACTGTAAAAAAAATAACATCCCTCACGAGACAAGTCAGAGAAGCCTGTAGGCGGCACGCGGGGTGGAAAATGACAGCGCGAGCCATCACTGCGCACGTGTGTGTTGTTCTTTTTTTTCCCGGGCATCCTGGCAGAGGCGGGAACAGAGACTACACACGGACTGATGAAAGGTGGATATTTAATGAATGAAGAACTTTCTCTTTTTAAGGTCTTCTGTTGTAAAATCAAAAGGATGTTTCTGTCTTCTTTTTCCTTTTCACTGCACGTCAAATAACAAAAGATACGTTTCTGACGTTTTCGATACTTTTTTTAGATGTTTTAGTCGCCTTTTTTACATGCTTTTGTCGCCTTTTTGGCACCTTTTTTTTAGACGTTTTTGTCACTTTTAGCTTCTCCTCACAACGCGTAGATCCTATGGAGCCATTTTGCAACGGCGAGCGGCGGCGAGCGGGGGCGAGCGGCGAGCAGCGTCGAGCGGCGAGCGTTGGCGAGCAGCGTCAAGCAGCAGCGAGCAGCGAGAGAGGATTCACTCACTCATTCACTCATTCAGTGTGCAATTAATTAATCTACTCATATACATACCTGGACACTCTAACTGCTCTTAACTGCTAATTTATGCTAAATGTCATTTATTATATATATATATATAATAACACAATGCCATACACAGTCCTATATATTTATCTTTATTTATCTATAGTTTTAGTTTTTTTACTGTTTGTTTACTGTTTGTTTACTTCCTATATTTAGCTAAAAGTTTATTGTTATTGTTATTCTTATACTGTATTTTCTATACTGTATTTTTTTATACCTCTTTATTTAAAGAGTGTTCTGTAAGCTGCTAAAATCTGCTGCTGGAAATCTGATTTCCTTGCGGGAGTCATCCCAAAAGGATCAATAAAGAGAAGTCTAAGTCTAAGGATATCTTGTTTCAGCAGACTAAAGTCAACATCTCCGTCTATAATGCAGAGAGCAGCTAGATCTTTACTCTCTTTGGATGTTTTTTATTCTCCAGTCTTTGTGCTAAAACCCAACACTAACTGTACGTACACGCCGCCGCCGACTTCTAGAGATACAGGTAGTCATTCATCTTCAATGGAAGCTGCTTTTCTCAGCTGCAAGGAGCAGAAAATCTGACGACGTTTTGGGCGTTTTGAGCGACCAGAGCGTCAATCAAAAAGCTGAAAGAAATCTGCAAAAGAAAATGGGAATGATTTCATCCACAACCGTACGCGACCTCCACGATTATTAGCTGTTGACTTTATATTTCAACAGAAATGTCGGCCACGGAGGTCGAGGTTTTGGGGGATTAAAGAAGTCCACGTTGTTACTTTTTTCTGACCTTTCTTGTTTTTGGAAGTAAGCAGCTTTGTATGAGAGTATTGTTATATAACAGGCTTAACAAAATGTTCTGTATTTGAACTGTAGCTACACACATACTTTCTGTTTTTTAATTACGGGACAAAGTCCAGGTAACGAGCTGCAAGAACATGTGTGTGTGTGTGTGTGTGGGGGGGGGGGGGGGGGCAGTGCCCTCTTAAAGGTGCTGTAGGGAGGATTGTGAAGATCCAGGACTTAGCCAAAAAATTTGAACATCAACAACTTCTCAGACCCTCCCCCCCCTTTCTGCAAAAGCCCCAAACGGTCTCCTAAGCCCCTTGACACGCAGTTAGACACCCCCCCTGGCCCTGATTGGTGCATCTGAACAGTTAGACACTTCCCCCTGGCCCTGATTGGTGCATCTGAACAGTTAGACACTTCCCCCTGGCCCTGATTGGTGCATCTGAACAGTTAGACACCCCCCCTGGCCCTGATTGGTGCATCTGAACAGTTAGACACCCCCCTGGCCCTGATTGGTGCATCTGAACAGTAAGACACCCCCCTGGCCCTGATTGGTGCATCTGAACAGTAAGACACCCCCCCTGACCCTGATTGGTGCATCTGAACAGATATTCTTATTATTATTATTAGAGTCGGAGCTTCTCTGGAGTAAATTATTAGTATTCAGAGACGCTCGTTTTCCCCAAAGGCATAAAACATAAACAGCAGCAGGTGGAGGAGACAGATCCATGTTGTTCTCCATCAGGTCGCCGTCTAATCACATCCACGTTTAAAAAGAGGGAGGATGGGAGGGTGGAGGGAGGGAGGATGGAGGACGGAGGAGGGAGGGAGGGAGGATGGAGAGAGTAGGGAGGGAGGGAAGATGGAGAGAGGATGGAGGGAGGGAGGGAGGATGGAGGGAGGGAGGGAAGGGAGGATGGAGGGAGGGAGGGAGGGAGGGAGGGAGGGAAGATGGAGGGAGGGATGGAGGGAGGGAGGGAGGGAAGATGGAGGTAGGGATGGAGGGAGGGAATATGGAGGGAGGGATGGAGGGAGGGAAGATGGAGGGAGGAGGGAGGGAAGATGGAGGGATGGAGGGAGGGAAGCGGCGAAAACATCAAAAAGCAACCAAAACGTCTTAAACTTTCCATAGAAATGCAGGAACAGAGAGAAAGCGTGGAGTCAGATCCAGACTGTTGACTTGTTTTCTAAGACAAAAGACTTGAGACTTTAAGATGATTCCTTTGTTTTTATTTAGTTTTCCCAGAATGCTCTGTACAGATAATACTTCATATATATATAACACTTAGAGTACACGTGGAGGAAAACACCCAAAACATTTAGTACACACGTCAACCACATACTTTGACTCAAGCTCCTTTCATACAGACTTTATATCAGAATATTTAGAGGAGGGAGGGAGGAGGGAGGGAGGAGGAGGGAGGAAGGAGGAGGGAGGGAAGGAGGATAGAGGAGGGAGGGAGGATAGAGGAGGGAGGAGGGAGGAGGGAGGGTAGAGGAGGGAGGGGGGAGGATAGAGGAGGGAGGGAGGGTAGAGGAGAAAGGAGGGAGGAGGGAGGATAGAGGAGGGAGGAGGGAGGGAGGGAGAGGAGAAAGGAGGGAGGAGAGAGGAGGGAGGGAGGGAAGAGGAGGGAGGAGGGAGGAGAGAGGAGGGAAGAGGAAGGAGGGAGGAGGATGGAGGGAGGATGGAGGATAGAAGGAGGGAGGGAGAGGAGGGAGGGAGGATAGAGGAGGGAGGAGGAAGGGAGGATAGAGGAGGGAGGAGGGAGGGAGGATAGAGGAGGGAGGATAAAGGGAGGGAGTGAAGAAGGAGGGAGGAGAGAGGAGGGAAGAGGAAGGAGGGAGGAGGGAGGAGGATGGAGGGAGGATGGAGGATAGAAGGAGGGAGGAGGATGGAGGGAGGGAGGGAGGAGGGAGAGAGGCTGGAGGGAGGGAGGAGGAGGGAGGGAGGAGGGAGAGAGGAGGGAGGATGGAGGGAGGAGGGAGAGCGGATGGAGGATGGTGGGAGGGAGGGAGGAGGATGGAGGGAAGGAGGAGGGAAAGAGGATGGAGGGAGGATGGAGGGAGGAGGGAGAGAGGATGGAGGGAGGATGGAAGGAGGAGGGAGAGAGGATGGTGGGAGGGAGGAGGATGGAGGAAGGAGGGAGGGTGGAAGGAGGAGGGAGAGAGGATGGTGGGAGGGAGAGAGGATGGAGGAAGGAGGGAGGATGGAAGGAGGAGGGAGAGCGGGTGGAGGGAGGAAGGATGGAGGGAGGGAGGGAGGAGGGAGGGGTTGTAAAAAAAAACCTCCATCCTAAAAAAAACCCCTATTGTTTACATTAGTCTGAATGGAGCTCGAGTCTCGTGTGTTTCCTGAAGCCTAGCCAGTGTAGGGAAACCTGAGGAGCGCGGCCTGCCCGGGGCCGAGCCGCAGCTCCGTCAGGTCCACGCTGCTGTCGGCCGGCATAGCGCTGGCGTTGGTGCTGAGCACCACGCTGGCCCGTAGAGGCAGCGAGGTGCTCAGAGGCAGCACGGCCTCCTCTGGCGCCCAGTTGAAGGCGGCGATGTAACGCTCGCTCTGGTCCCAGACGCGCTGGAACGCCAGCGAGGACGAGGAGTTGAAGAGCAGCAGGAAGTCTCCGTACAGCAGCGAGCGCTCCTTCCCTCGCAGCTCGCTCAGGACGCGGAAAAACCTGCGACACGACAGACGCTCGGCACGCTCCTCCTGCAGGGGGGGCAGTACACAACGCTCAGCATAGTACATACTCAGCATAGTACATACTCAGCATAGTACATTATCAACATAGTACATACTCAGCATAGTATATACTCAGCATAGTACATACTCAGCATAGTACATACTCAGCATAGTACATACTCAGCATAGTACATACTCAGCATAGTACATACTCAGCATAGTACATTATCAACATAGTACATACTCAGCATAGTACATACTCAGCATAGTACATACTCAGCATAGTACATTATCAACATAGTACATACTCAGCATAGTACATACTCAGCATAGTACATACTCAGCATAGTACATTATCAACATAGTACATACTCAGCATAGTACATACTCAGCATAGTACATACTCAGCATAGTACATACTCAGCATAGTATATACTCAGCATAGTACATACTCAGCATAGTACATACTCAGCATAGTATATACTCAACATAGTACATACTCAACATAGTACATACTCAGCATAGTACATACTCAGCATAGTACATACTCAGCATAGTACATTATCAACATAGTACATACTCAGCATAGTACATACTCAGCATAGTACATACTCAGCATAGTATATACTCAGCATAGTACATACTCAGCATAGTATATACTCAGCATAGTACATACTCAGCATAGTATATACTCAGCATAGTACATACTCAGCATAGTATATACTCAGCATAGTACATACTCAGCATAGTATATACTCAGCATAGTAC
>NC_135874.1:28613447-28615947 GCF_031162955.1 Sander vitreus | reverse complement strand
ACGCGTCACGTGGGTCTGGTTTCTCTGGAAATTCAAAGGGGGTAAGCGTCTGTCAACAAAGTGTAGCTCCTGTGGCGCCATTTAGATGCTACCAAGCCATCACCTCCCGTTAGCATCCCATTAGCATCCCATTGACTGCCATTCATTCTGACGTCACTTTGACAGAGAATACCTTTACATCTGAAGAGTTTATAGACTCTATTTGTCCGTTGTTTATTTCTAAAGAAACACGACAATGTATAAAAGGCTCCATTACCTTGTAGCTCACGTTATGGCTCCGTAGCAGACGTTTTTATAACAATAGGCTAACGATTGGGTCATAACCACGAGACTTCCTGTCTCATAGTAGAGGAGTTACCGTATAGTACAGGAGAAGCTCTCAGGCAGTTTGGACTTCCATCAGCTGTTTAAGTGTAATGACTAATGTTAACTATCATTTTAGTGATCAATAATGAGCCTGTGTCTATGTTATCTCCTTACATATACCTACGCTCTCCGTCTCTGCTAGATTGGGAATGATTGAGATTTCTCTTGGCACAGCTACCAGAAGACTTCCAACTTTCAGACAGGTTGCTCACGTCACATCTACGTCTTCAAGCTCAGTTGGAGGCTGCTCAGTAACGCTCAGCCATCACCGGGAAAGAGACGTCACTGGTCTCCGTCCAGAGACGTCACTGGTCTCCGTCCAGAGACACGGGGTCTGCTTGTCCAGTTTATATACAGTCTATGGGAAATCCAAAGCCAGACTGTCATGGCGTCTCGTTCAGAATACGATCTCATATTGGACTAAGATAGTTCACCGTAACGTGTTTCTGGAAACATCTGAAGAGAGAAACAGGCCGTGCAGCTGCTGAATCTGTCTTCATTTCACATCAACAAAGGTCAGTTTAAAAGATTTTCGTCAGTTTTTGAAAGACTCTAGTCACGCTCATCCTGCTCCCCCATTCCTGGTCAGCTCTCCACCAATCAGATGGCTCATTGAGTCTGACTGCCGGCAGTGACCGCCCCCCCAGATTATACATGTCAAATCAGCCAAAATAAAGGCCGACGGCCCCTCAGACGGACGACGGCACGGAGCACACTGAACTACATACAGGCTGTAGGTTTAATGACCAGCTTCCTGTAGTTCTACTGGAACATAGGGTCAGTTTCAGCAGATATGACAGAAAGGGAGTTTTATAAGGCTTACCTACTGCACCTTTAAGTAGACATAGGAGAAAAAATATACATTAAGTATAAGAAATAGAATTAGTTATAATAGTAATAAAAACAAACATTTACACAATAAACAGTATATCAACACAGATTTACAGATGAGTAAGGTGCAGATGAATAGATCTTGTTGATGTATATCAATTATATGATATACAATTATTATATGACTAAATGTGATTTTATATGTTTACATGTACCTCTTTTTTCTTTATTTTTTTCATGTATTTGTATTTTTTTTTGGTATTATTTCGTGGTTTTTCTATATATATTTTTGTAAAAATTATATTAGATGTTTATGTGTTCAACAAAAAAAACAAAAAAAAATATATATATATATACACACACACACACACACAATTAATACTAACTAATATTTTCACCCAGGAAACGCGTGTTCGTTCCGTGTATTTTAATCAAAATCACGATATTTTTCCGCCGTAGCTGTATCCCCTCTAGCCTCAACTGACAGCTAACCGTCAGCCGTTAGCCGTTAGCCTCGCTGTTAGCCAGCCCGCCGTAGCTGTATCCCCTCTGGCTTCAACTGACAGCTAACCGTCAGCCGTTAACCGTTAGCCGTTAGCCTCGCTGTTAGCCAGCCCGCTTGAATGTAAACAGTTAGCTATAGCTTCAGTGTAGCAGCTTCCGAAGAACTCGGCGGAACATGTGTAAAAGTAACCGGTAAAAGAGGCTCGACTCCCGCTGCGGGTGGTATTGTTCATGAAGGCAGGTCTGTAACGGACCGGTAGAAACTTCTAGAACAGCCCGTTGTGTTTCCGACTCCGCTGCTCGAGTAACAAATGTTCGTCGTCCTGCCCTAGATGATAGTCAGCCTATTGAAAGGGAAATAATGCCCTTTTTTAAGGCTGACAGGCGCATTTTGCCCGATTTCGCTGTAAGTATAGCCTGATTTTAGCCCATCTGGCGAAATAGCATTACGATTTGAATTGTCCAGGGAAAGCAAACCGTTATTTTTACCGTGATAATGACGTCTTTAGGTAGGTAAACTCTGCACGTAGTAAAGATAGTCTGCCTGGGAGATAGCCTTCAGGGACAAAATCAGTTTGTTGTTGGCTGTGTAGCCGTTCGATGATTCGTTCATCAGCCAGCAAGCACAACCGGAAAAGAGGATCATAAAGAATAAAAGTAAAAGTGTCGTGGCAATATTTTTTTTTTAAATGTAAAAAAAGCACAAAAACATCTAAAAACAATTTTCGTAAAACAACTCATAAAAGTAAAAAATTCAAAAAGGTCAAAAGGTGATAAATGTTTGAAAAAGCGGCGAAAA
>NC_135874.1:28593447-28595947 GCF_031162955.1 Sander vitreus | reverse complement strand
GGACCGACACATAGCTGCAAAAAACCCTCTCATTCCCCCTGCTCTGGTGTTCCCCCCTCTCATTCCCCCTGCTCTGGTATTTCCCCCTCTCGTTCCCCCTGCTCTGGCATTTCCCCCTCTCGTTCCCACTGCTCTGGTATTTCCCCCTCTCATTCCCCCTGCTCTGGTATTTCCCCCTCTCATTCCCCCTGCTCTGGTGTTTCCCCCTGTTGTTTCCTCGTCTCATTCCCCCCTGCTCTGGCGTTTCCCCCTCTCGTTCCCCCTCTCATTCCCCCTGCTCTGGCGTTTCCCCCCTCTCGTTCCCCCCTGCTCTGGCGTTTCCCCCCCTCTCGTTCCCCCCTGTTTCCTCGTCTCATTCCCCCTGCTCTGGCGTTTCCCCCCTCTCGTTCCCCCTCTCATTCCCCCCTGCTCCGGCGTTTCCCCCCCTCTCTCGTTCCCCCCTCTCGTTCCCCCCTGCTCTGGTGTTTCCCCCCCTCTCGTTCCCCCCTGCTCTGGTGTTTCCCCCCTCTCGTTCCCCCCTGCTCTGGCGTTTCCCCCCTCTCGTTCCCCCCTGCTCTGGCGTTTCCCCCCCCTCTCATTCCCCCCTGCTCTGGCGTTTCCCCCCTCTCGTTCCCCCCTGCTCTGGTGTTTCCCCCCTCTCGTTCCCCCCTGCTCTGGTGTTTCCCCCTCTCATTCCCCCCTGCTCTGGTGTTTCCCCCCTCTCATTCCCCCCTGCTCTGGCGTTTCCCCCTCTCATTCCCCCCTGCTCTGGTGTTTCCCCCCCTCTCATTCCCCCCTGCTCTGGCGTTTCCCCCCTCTCATTCCCCCCTGCTCTGGCGTTTCCCCCCCTCTCATTCCCCCCTGCTCTGGTGTTTCCCCCTGTTGTTTCCTCGTCTCATTCCCCCCCTGCTCTGGCGTTTCCCCCCTCTCGTTCCCCCCTCTCGTTCCCCCCTGCTCTGGTGTTTCCCCCCTCTCGTTCCCCCCTGCTCTGGTGTTTCCCCCCCCTCTCGTTCCCCCCTGCTCTGGTGTTCCCCCCTCTCGTTCCCCCCTGCTCTGGTGTTCCCCCCTCTCGTTCCCCCCTGCTCTGGTGTTCCCCCTCTCATTCCCCCCTGCTCTGGTGTTCCCCCCCTCTCGTTCCCCCCTGCTCTGGTGTTTCCCCCTCTCATTCCCCCTGCTCTGGTGTTCCCCCCTCTCGTTCCCCCCTGCTCTGGTGTTCCCCCCCTCTCGTTCCCCCTGCTCTGGTGTTTCCCCCTCTCATTCCCCCTGCTCTGTTGTTTCCCCCTCTCATTCCCCCTGCTTGGAATATCTTCTTTTATTTATTTTTTTAAGATATTTTTGGGGCATTTTAGCTTTAATAGACAAGACAGCTGTAGACAGGAAAGGGGAGAGAGAGGGGGAAACTCAACGTAGCCTAATGTTCCACTGTTATTCCGAATATGACAATATGGGTTAGGGTTATCAGAAGTTATCAGAATAATTCCTGCAGTTGAATACAGATGAAATGTCTGCGATCTTAAAGTAGCAGCATATCAGGTCTCGATCCAAAAATATTCATCACACACACAGACAGAAAGCTTTAAATAACTCTGAGATCCAAACACATCCCTGTGTGTGTGTGTGTCTCTGTGTGTGTCTCTGTGTGTGTCTCTGTGTGTGTGTGTCCGTGTGTGTGTGTCCGTGTGTGTGTGTGTGTCTGTGTGTGTCTGTGTCTCTGTGTGTGTGTGTGTGTGTCCGTGTGTCCGTGTGTCTCTGTGTGTGTGTGTGTGTGTGTGTGCGTCCGTGTGTGTCCGTGTGTGTCTCCGTGTGTGTGTGTGTGTGTGTGTCCGTGTGTTCACATGTTCACACACACACACACACACACACACACACACACACGGACACACAGACACACACACACACACACACACACACAGACACACACGTAGATGAATGCTTTGATTCAACTGAAAACTCCACCACTGTCTTTGTGTAGTTGTGTTGTGTAGTTGTGTTGTTGTGTTGTCACATTTATTTTTGATCATCTTCAATGTTTTTTGTAGCTTTTTCTGTGTTTTTGATTGTTTTTTTGACATTTTTTATTTATTTTTTACATGTTTTTGTCTCTTCTTCTGACGTTTGTGTCACTTATTTGACGTATGATGTTTTTTTTCTGTTTTTTTTACAATTTTGTATCTTTTTTCGGCATTATTTCTTACACAGAATATGAGCCAAACTAAGTTGTCACTCTGGTGATAGCGACGTGCTTTCCTATGACTTAAAGAGTTACATTTCCCTATTCCGGTCAAACATTATCTGTGTTTATTGAGCTTAAACATTTGATAGGCAGTTTATATATATATATATATATATATATAAAAATAACGGATCCCGACGGTTTCAGGTTGAAGACGGCTCGGGACGCAGCGTCTCGCAGCGGCTACGCTCTGGCTCTGGGGGCGCTGCACCGCTACACCGGAGGAATCAGCTCCCCACAACACCTGTCCACCTGCCTGGGAGTCCTGTTCACCCTGAGTCAGGACAG
>NC_135874.1:28573447-28590947 GCF_031162955.1 Sander vitreus | reverse complement strand
ACAGACACACAGAGACACAGACACATACAGACAGACACACACACAGAGAGAGACACACACAGACAGACAGACACAGACACACACACACACACACACACACACACACACACACACACACAGACACACACACCCTCCCTGCCTGTTTTTATCTCCAGCAGTGAAAACACTCAGTGTTTCCTTTAGAAACACATTCATCTAAATATTATTATTATTATTATTATTATTATTATTATTATTATTATTATCATTATTATCATTATTATCATTATTATCATTATTATTACTATTTGGGTTCCTCCTGTGATTTTCTCTCAGTTCATCATCACGTCATGATGCAACATTAAAGAGTTTAATAATCAGAATAATTCATCAGTTCATCAGAAGATTAATTGACACAGATCATGATATATATAAATATATATATATCTATATATATATATCTATATATATATATATATATATATATATATATATATATATTTCAATAAGACCTAAAAACATAACACATTTATAAAAAATTAAAGAAATTGTATAAATATAAAAAACAATGGTTTGATGATCCATTAATAGTTGTTTTAAAGCAAAAATATGAAACATCTGCTCAGTTGTGAGAATATATTTGTAATGTAATATTAACTATTTTAAGCTTAATGTGAACCAGGTTTAGTTTCTGAGTCTGGAGGAAACACTGAAGCTGCATGCTGAAACCTGTTCTCAGTACAGCTGTCGCCTAGTGTTAACTCCTGTCTCTGTGTGTGTGTGTGTGTGTGTGTGTGTGTGTGTGTGTGTCTGTCTTTGTGTGTCTGTCTCTGTGTGTTTGTCTCTGTGTGTGTTTGTGTGTGTGTGTGTCTGTGTCTGTGTCTCTGTGTGTGTGTGTGTGTCTCGTGTGTCTGTTTATGTGTGTGTCTGTCTGTGTGTGTGTGTGTGTCTGTGTGTGTGTGTCTGTCTCTGTGTGTGTGTGTGTGTGTGTCTGTCTCTGTGTGTGTGTGTGTGTCTGTCTCTGTGTGTGTGTGTGTGTGTGTCTGTGTGTGTGTGTGTGTGTGTCTGTCTCTGTGTGTGTGTGTGTGTCTGTGTGTGTGTGTGTCTGTCTCTGTGTGTGTGTGTCTGTCTCTGTGTGTGTGTGTGTCTGTGTCTGTGTGTGTGTGTGTGTCTGTCTGTGTGTGTGTGTGTGCTGTGTGTTTGTGTGTGTGTGTGTCTGTGTCTCTGTGTGTGTGTGTGTGTCTCGTGTGTCTGTTTATGTGTGTGTCTGTCTGTGTGTGTGTGTGTGTCTGTGTGTGTGTGTGTGTGTGTCTGTCTCTGTGTGTGTGTGTGTGTGTGTCTGTGTGTGTGTGTGTGTGTGTGTGTGTGTGTGTGTGTGTGTGTGTGTGTGTGTGTGTCTGTCTGTGTCTGTCTGTCTGTCTGTGTGTGTGTGTGTGTGTGTGTGTGTGTGTCAGGCCCACCTGTGCAGCTCGTACCTGTGTCTGCGCCGGGCCCTGGTGGCCTGTCTGCGGCAGCTGGTCCAGCGGGAGGCGCTGGAGGTCTCCCAGCACGCCGTGACTCTGGTCAAAGAGCTGCCCAGACGAGACAACACGCAGCTGGGTGAGACGCACACACTCAGTCTGCTGCTGATTAGTAGTATTATTATTATTATTATTTATTGTAACGTATTGTTATGAAGCCACGTTAAACATCCAGCTGACACATAACAGTTCAGTTACCTTGTTAAATCAATTTAGATTATTATCGACTCCTCCAAATTCAGAATTTTCAT
Organism: Sander vitreus; assembly: GCF_031162955.1. NCBI lineage: Eukaryota > Metazoa > Chordata > Actinopteri > Perciformes > Percidae > Sander > Sander vitreus. The sequence goes on along the minus strand of NC_135874.1, from coordinate 28,589,197 downwards.
TAATCCCTCCATCCTCTCTCTCTCCCTCTCTCCCTCCTCTCTCTCTCCCTCCATCCTCTCTCCCTCCCTCCTCTCTCTCTCCCTCTCTCCCTCCCTCCTCTGTCCCTCTCTCCCTCCCTCCTCTCTCTCTACCTCTCTCCCTCCTCTCTCTCTCTCTCCTCTCCCTCTCTCCTCTCTCCTCCCTCTCTCTCTTCCCTCCCTCCCTCTCTTCCTCCCTCTCCTCTCTCTCTCCTCTCTCTCCTCCCTCCCTTCCTCCTCCCTCCCTCCCTCTCTTTCTCCTCCTCCCTTCCTCCTCCCTCCCTCCCTCTCTCCCTCTCCCTCCCTCCCTCTCTTTCTCCTCCTCTCTTCCTCCCTCCCTTCCTCCTCTCTCCCTCCCTCTCTCCCTCTACCACCCTCCATCTCTTTCTCCCTCCTCTCTTCCTCCCTCCCTTCCTCCTCCCTCCCTTCCTCCCTCTCTCTCCCTCCCTCTCTTTCTCTCTCCTTTCTACCTTCCTCCCACCTTCTCTCCCTCTCTCTCTCCCTCGCCCTCCCTCCCTCTCTCTCTCTCTCCCTCTTCCTCCCTCCTCTCTCTCTCCCTCCCTCTCTTTCTCTTACCTTTCTACCTTCCTCCCACCTTCTCTCCCTCTCTCTCTCTCTCTCTCTCTCTCTCTCTCTCCCTCCCTCTCTTTCTCTCTCCTTTCTACCTTCCTCCCACCTTCTCTCCCTCTCTCTCTCTCCCTCGCCCTCCCTCCCTCTCTCTCTCCCTCCCTCTTCCTCCCTCCTCTCTCCTCCCTCCCTCTCTTTCTCTCTCCTTTCTACCTTCCTCCCACCTTCTCTCCCTCTCTCTCTCTCTCTCTCTCTCTCTCTCCTCTCCCTCCCTCCCTTCCTCCCTTCCTCCCTAACCATCTGCAGACGTCACCATAAAGGAAGTGGGTCTGGAAGGCGCTCTGTTCACCCTGTTGGACCGGGAGTCTGATCCCGGTCTGCGGCGGGACATCCAGGAGACTCTGGTCCACATGATGGCGTCCAGCGCCACCAGCGGGAAGCTGGGACACTGGCTGAAACTCTGCAAGGACGTCCTGTCTGCAACCACCGGTGGGTAGGCCTGGAACAACTAGGGCTGCACAAGATACCGTTATATCAACCGGCGCCATAAACGCATCACATCACAAAGACACTCAGAGACGTTGTGTTTGTTGTTCAGTGCTGCCGTTAATGTCTCATTCAAAGTTTTCACCACTAAGAAGGAGCCTCTCCCTCCTCCCTCTCTCTCCCTCCTCTCTCCTTCCTCCCTCCTCCCTCCCTTCTCTCTCCCTCCATCCTCTCTCCCTCCTCTCTCCTTCCTCCCTTCTCTCTCCCTCCATCCTCTCTCCCTCTTCTCTCCTCTCTCTCCCTCCTTCTCCCTCCTCCTCTCCTCTCCTCTCTCCTCTCTCCCTCTCCTCTCCTCTCTCTCCCATCCTCCCTTCCTCTCTCTCCCTTCCTCCCTCTCTCCTCTCTCCTCCTCCTCCTCTCTCTCTCTCTCCCTCCTCTCTCTCCTTCCTCTCTCCTCTCCCTTCTCTCTCTCCATCCTCCTCTTTCTCTCCCCTTCCTCTCTCGGCCTCTCTCCCTTCCTCCCTCCTCTCTCCTTCCTCTCCTCCTCTCTCCCATCCTCCCTCCTCTCTCCCTCCCTCCTCTCTCACTCCCTCCCTCCTCTCTCCCTCCTTCCCTCCTCCCTCCTCTCTCTCCTTCCTCCTCCTCTCCTCCTTCTCCCTCCTCTCCTCTCTCTCTCTCCCTCCCTTCCTCCTTCCTCTCCTCCTCTCCCTTTCTCTCTCTCTCCTCTCCATCCTCCCTCTCTTCTCCCTTCCTCCCTCCTTCTCATTCCTCTCCTTCCTCTCTCCTTTCCTTCCTCCTCTCCTTCCTCCCTTTCTCCCTTCCCTCCTCTCTCTCCTCTCTCTCCCTTCCTCCCTCCTCTCCTTCCCTCTCTCTCCCTCTCTCCTCCCTTCCCTCCCTTCCTTCCTCTCCTCCTCCTCTCTCTCTCCCTTCCTCTCCTCTCTCTCCCTCTCCCTCATCCTCTCCTTCCTCTCCCTCTCCTCTCCTTCCTCTCTCCCCTCTCCTCCTTCCTCCCTCCTCTCGTCCTCCTTCCCTCCTCTCTCCTTCCTCTCGTCCTCCCCCCTCCTCTCTCCCTTCCTCCCTCTCTCTCTCCCTCCCTCGTCTCTCCCTCTTCCCTCCATCCCTCCTCTCTCCTTCCTCTCGTCCTCCCTCCTCTCTCCCTTCCTCCCTCCTCTCTCCTTCCTCTCCTCCTCTCTCCCTCCCATCCTTCCCTCCCATCTCTCTCCCTCTTTCCTCCTTCTTTCTTCCTCTCTCCTCTCTCCTCCCTCCCTCCCTCCTCTCTCCCTTCCTCCCTATTTAGTTGTCATCTTGTGACCGAAGTTTAGAACTTTGCTGCTTTTATATGTGGAAAGCTTCATATTTTATTGTGTAATATTTGGGTGCTGATGAAGACCGTATGATGCTGTTGAGAGCTCCAGTAAAAGCAGTAAGTGTACGTTGAGTTTCCCGCCACCTCTCCCTCAGACTGCCTGGCTCCGGTGGAGGCGCGGCAGGACGACGAGGAGGCGGACGGCGCCAGAGACGACGACTCCTCTGCCTTCAAGGCTCGCTCGGAGGCCGGCGGCCCGTTCACGGCGCTGCGCTGGGCCACCCGCCGCTTCGCCGTGCAGTGCGTGTGTCGCATCATCGCTCAGTGTGAGAGCGCTGACCCCGCGCACTTCGACATGGCGCTGGCTCAGGAGAGACGCCTGCACGAGTCCACCGGTAGGATGGGTGGATGGATTTACATTATTATCTACTCCTCCAAATTCAGAATTTTCAATAATCCCTCCCTCCCTCCCTCCTTCCCTCCCTCCTCTCTCCCTTCCTCCCTCCCATCCTCCCTCCTCTCTCCGTCCCTCCCTCCCTCCTTCCCTCCCTCCTCTCTCCCTTGCTCCCTCCTTCCTTCCCTCCCTTCCTCTCTCCCTTCTTCCCTCCCATCCTCCCTCCTCTCTCCCTTCCTCTCTCCTTCTCTCCCTCCTCTCTCCCTTCCTCTCTCCTTCCCTCCCTCCTCTCTCCCTTCCTCTCTCCCTTCCCTCCTTCCCTCCCTCCTCTCTCCCTTCCTCCCTCCTTCCTCTCTCCTTCTCTCCCTTCCTCCCTCCTTCCCTCCCTCCTCTCTCCCTTGCTCCCTCCTTCCTTCCCTCGCTTCCTCTCTCCCTTCTTCCCTCCCATCCTCCCTCCTCTCTCCCTTCCTCTCTCCTCTCTCCCTCCTCTCTCCCTTCCTCTCTCCTTCCTTCCCTCTCCTTCCCTCCCTTCCTCCCTCCTTCCCTCCCTCCTCTCTCCCTTCCTCTCTCCTTCCCTCCCTTCCTCTCTCCTTCCCTCCCTCCTCTCTCCCTTCCTCTCTCCCTCCCTCCCTTCCTCTCTCCCTCCCTCCTCTCTCCTTTCCTCTCTCCTCCTCTCTCCCTTCCTCCTCTCCTTCCCTCCCTCCTCTCTCCCTTCCTCCCTCCCTCCTCTCTCCCTTCCTCTCTCCTTCCCTCCCTCCTCTCTCCCCTCCCCCCCCCTCTCTCTCTCTCTCTCTCTCCGCAGACTTCCTGGTGCTCCATCTTGGCGACCTGGTGCGCATGGCGTTCATGGCGGCGACGGACCACAGCGACCAGCTGCGGCTGGCAGGTCTCCAGACGCTGCTGGACATCATCAGGCGCTTCTCAGCCATCCCCGAACCCGAGTTCCCCGGCCACGTCATCCTGGAGCAGTACCAGGCCAACGTAAGCAAACTCTGACAGTACTGTGTTCTGATTGGCTGAAGGAGTTTGTTATCATATACATTAATAGTCTACATGTTGTAACTGCAGCCAGTGATTATTTTCACTATTGTTTAACCCTCTGAGGACGAAAGAGGCTCCGGCCAAAACTCCTACTCAAAAAGAGATTTTACAACATTTAATTTCAGACATTCATTTCCTAATTGAATCATATATAACCTAAAGACACACACACACACACACACACACACACACACACACACACAGATACACACACACACACACACACACACACACACACACACACACACACACACACACACACACACACACACACACACACACACAGATACACACACACACACACACACACACACACACACACACACACACACACACACACACACACACACACACACAGATACACACACACACACACACACACACACACACACACAGATACACACACACACACACACACACACACATAGATACACACACACACACACAGATACACACACACTACACAGATACACACACACACACACACATACACACACACACACACACACACACACACAGATACACACACACACACACACACACACACACACACACACACACACACACACACACACACACACACAGATATATATACACACACACACACACACACACACACACATATATATACACAGATATATATACACACACACACACACACAGATACACACATCGTAAGTTTCTGTTTTCAAAACAGATTTGAGGAATTTCACTAAGCGAACATCAACGTTTCAACTTGAGCCCCAAATGATCTCTTCACACATCGCTGTAGAAAACATGGCGTCACGCTACAGAAAGCTGAGTTTGTTCTGAACATTGTGACATGAAACACACGGGGATCAGTTATATGCAAATACCTTAAAAAGGTGAATATAAGAAGATGTGTGAAAATGCCCTCAGACCTCCGAGGGTTAATCTTTTGATTGATTACTTCATTACTTAGCCTATAATCTTTAATAATTGTGCAAAACGCAGGGTATAATCTCCACAATGTTGTCTTTAAATGTCTTGTTTTGTCCGCCCGACGTCTAAAACCCAAAGATCTTCAGTTTCCTGAGCTATAAAGCAGAGAGAGATTCTCATTGGAGCAGCTGGAACCAGAGGACGTTTAGCATTAGTGCTTAATTAATAACTGACTAATGTTTATCATACATGTATTTTATGTCCTGTGTGTGCAGGTGGGAGCTGCTCTCAGACCGGCCTTCACTGCTGATGCCCCTCCTGACGTCACCGCCAAAGCCTGCCAGGTGATTAATCATCAATAATCATCTTAATCAGTGTGAATGTTCAGTCACTGCAGCTGTTAGATACAGAAGTTGAGTGACAGAGGATGTTCAGCATCAGTCAGCGTCCACTAAAAGTTCTGTTGTTGCTGCTGACAGACTCAGATTATTATTCTAAGTGTCTGACAACATTATAAAAGGATCCCTACAGAGATAGACCTTTTAGTTAAAGAGGAAGATCCTTTTAGTTTAACATGAAACAGCCCTGAAATCACCGTCACCAAACCCACCAGACTCAATGTAAATAATCAGGACTTTTATCAGCGTAAAACACACTTCATTCAAAGTGGACAGAAACTAAATAAAACTATGAAAAGCCGTCTTGGTTCATCTTTCCACTGTTCCAACAATCACCACTCTGGTTTGGTTGAAATAAACCCTTAATTCACCCATTTACATGTGGAGATATGCTGGCTCTATACACGCTAAAAGTCCTGATTATTTACATGGAGTCTGGTAGAGATATGCTGGCTCTATACACGCTAAAAGTCCTGATTATTTACATGGAGTGTGGTGGAAATATGCTGGCTCTATACACGCTAAAAGTCCTGATTATTTACATGGAGCCTGGTGGAGATATGCTGGCTCTATACACGCTAAAAGTCCTGATTATTTACATGGAGTCTGGTGGAGATATGCTGGCTCTATACACGCTAAAAGTCCTGATTATTTACATGGAGTCTGGTAGAGATATGCTGGCTCTATACACGCTAAAAGTCCTGATTATTTACATAGAGTCTGGTGGAGATATGCTGGCTCTATACACGCTAAAAGTGCTGATTATTTACATGGAGTCTGGTGGAGATATGCTGGCTCTATACACACTAAAAGTCCTGATTATTTACATGGAGTGTGGTGGAAATATCCTGGCTCTATACACACTAAAAGTCCTGATTATTTACATGGAGTCTGGTGTAGTTTGGTGATGGAGATTTCGGGGCTGTTTCATGTTAAACTAAAAGGATCTTACTCTTTAACTAAAAGGTCTATCTCTGTAGGGATCCTTTCATAATGTTGTCAGACTATAATAATCTGAGTCTGTCAGCAGCAACAACAGAACTTTTAGTGGATGCTGACTGATGGGTTACGTTGCAGCCCGGTTTGTATCTACTGGACCAATTTTAAAGGTTTTTGTCCACATCAGTCACTTAGATACCAATGCATGAGCAAATACATGAGGGTCCAGGTTACAAAAAACAACGAAATGACCCTTTAGCCCGGCCCTCTCTCTGCAGGTGTGCAGCGCCTGGATTGCCAGCGGTGTGGTCAGCGACCTGCGTGACCTGCGGCGAGTCCATCAGCTCCTGGCCTCCTCATTGGCTAAAGTCCAGGCGGGGAGGGACACGTGCAGCCAGCTGTACAACGAGGCCACTGCTACCATGGAAACACTGGCCGTCCTGAAGGCCTGGGCCGAGGTGGGCGAGCCATCTTAGTATTCAAATGTGTCTCTTTATGGTACAAGCAGAGAGATTTTGTCTTATCTTTTTGTAGGATTAAATAAATACCGTGATGTCATAACTAAATATTTTTCAGAGGAGATTATGATGATTACATGACCGTAAAGTTGGCATTACATTTCATCCTTGGTGGTCTTCAAGAGGTCTGACATTAAATCCTGACAGTACCCTGTTTATAGCCATTATGTAGTTTTCCTGTAGAAAAACTCTCTCTCCCTCCCTCTCTCCCTCCCTCTCTCTCTCTCTCTCTCTCTCTCTCTCTCTCAGGTTTACATCGTAGCCGTTCAGAGGAGCAGCCAAAAGGAGAGCCCCAATAGGATGGCTGACCTGTCCGTCTCCTCCTCTCTGGCCAATCGTGGCTCAGGCTCCGAGTCAGAAGGGGCGGGCCTCCTAAAGTTGGTCCAATCAGATCTGTTGACCCTGAGCCGCCTGTGGCTGGCGGCGCTGCAGGACTACGCCATGCTGACCCTCCCGCAGGAGAACGCCTCACAGCTACCTGCAACAGGTAGGACAAGCATCTCGCTTTCCTTCCCTTGCGTCTTAGTCCGTCCCACTGAGGAAGCATGGGAGAAAGGCAGAAATTCTGCACGGGAGAGGAAACAAGGAAATGTGTTTAGAGTAGGGTTGGGTACCGAAACCCGGTGCTTACTGTATACGGCATCGGTGCCTTAACAACCGGTATCAACTGGACCCAATAGTAACGCGGATTTCGGTGCCTCATTTTGGTGCTACTGAAATTTCTACTGGAATTACTAGAATTGTTGGGGCTTTGTAAACTATAGAGTGTGGTCTAGACCTACTCTATCTGTAGAGTGTCTCGAGATAACTCTGGGTCCTGGTTCTCCTGGTTCTCCTGGTTCTCCTGCAGGAGGTTCTTTCTACACAGCAGAGACGTTGAACCAGGCCAGAGCGCATTACTCCTCCTCCTGGGCTCCCATGCTGCACGCCACCTCCCTCTGGCTCCACAGCACTGGTCAGTACTCCTCCTTCCTCTTCTTCCTCCTCCTTTTCTCCCTCCTCTTCTCAACTTCTCACACTCTCTTACTCTTTAGCTGAATCTTAGTCAGTGCCACCGAGGAGAGAGGAAATGAGGAAATGTGTTTTTTAGAGGGATGAGCTGTCCTTTCCTCTGAGATTGCAACGGATTTCCGCTGCACGGCTTCCAGGAAGGCTGCTCTCTATATCCTCGATAATAGCTCCTCAGAGATCCATCCTCCATCCTCGCTCCTTCATCCTCACTCCTCACTCCTTCATCCTCGCTCCTTCATCCTCACTCCTCACTCCTTCATCCTCGCTCCTTCATCCTCACTCCTCGCTCCTTCATCCTCGCTCCTTCATCCTCATCTCATTCGCTCCTTCATCCTCAGCTCCTTCATCCTCACTCCTTCATCCTCGCTCCTTCATCCTCACTCCTCGCTCCTTCATCCTCACTCCTCACTCCTTCATCCTCGCTCCTTCATCCTCACTCCTCACTCCTTCATCCTCGCTCCTTCATCCTCACTCCTCACTCCTTCATCCTCGCTCCTTCATCCTCACTCCTCACTCCTTCATCCTCCCTCCTCCATCCTCACTCCTCCATCCTCGCTCCTTCATCCTCGCTCTTCATCCTCACTCCTCCCTCCTTCATCCTCCCTCCTCCATCCTCGCTCCTCCATCCTCGCTCCTCCATCCTCGCTTCTTCATCCTCGCTCCTTCATCCTCCCTCCTCCATCCTCGCTCCTCCATCCTCACTCCTCCATCCTCACTCCTCGCTCCTTCATCCTCACTCTGCTCCAATGTAAAGTATGAAGAGTACAGCTTGTTTAACAGTGTAAATGTGCTGTCCCCTCAAAATAACTCAACACACAGCCACACATCATCACATACCCTTCACCATACCCCCCCATCATCACATACCCTTCACCATACCCCCACATCATCACATACCCTTCACCATACCCCCACATCATCACATACCCTTCACCATACCCCCCCATCATCACATACCCTTCACCATACCCCCATCATCACATACCCTTCACCATACCCCCCCATCATCACATACCCTTCACCATACCCCCCCATCATCACATACCCTTCACCATACCCCCCCATCATCCCATACCCTTCACCATACCCCCCCATCATCACATACCCTTCACCATACCCCCCCATCATCACATACCCTTCACCATACCCCCCACATCATCTCATACCCTTCACCATACCCTCCCATCATCACATACCCTTCACCATACCCTCACATCATCACATACCCTTCACCATACCCTCCCATCATCACATACCCTTCACCATACCCTCCCATCATCACATACCCTTCACCATACCTAGAGATTAACATGGTTGTATTTCAGTTAGTCTAACAGCTGGTTTGATTTGCATTGAGAGATGATTTCATGGAGAGTACCCCATGTTAATCTCTAGGTATGGTGTATATCAGAGGTAACACGCCTCTGGAGCTACTAGGGGTTGAGTGCCTTGCTCAGGGACACATTGGTTGATGTATGGCAGTGGGAATCAAACCCAGGTCTCCCACACCAAAGGCATGTGTCCTATCCACTGCTCCATCACCACCCCACTTTTCATGCTCCTCCTTCCTTACTCTTTTTTACTCCTTCCTTCCTCCCTCCCCCTTCTCCTCATCTTCTATCCCCCCCCCAAAAAAAAGAAAGAAGTAAAGGTGTAGGCGGGTGTTGAACAGCCAGATGTGACTTTGTGTTTCAGGTTTTCTGATGTCAGACGACACACCTGTTAACCTGTCCAGACCGGCCACGCCCACCTCCATGGGACGCACCGGGGGCGGAGCCAAGAGTCCTGAGGACATCAACACCGACAGACTGCATCTCATACTGGGTAGAAAACTGGTTTTAATACAAAACCCAGCACCTCCCTCCCTCCTGTCTACCTCTCTCTCTCTTTCCCTCTCTCTCTCCCTCCCTCCTGTCTACCTGCCTCCCTCTCTCTCTCCCTCCCTCCTCTCTACCTCTTTCCCTCTCTCTCTCCCTCCCTCCTGTCTACCTGCCTCCCCTCTCTCTCTCCCTCCCTCCTGTCTACCTGCCTCTCTCTCTCTCTCCCTCCCTCTGTCTGCCTCTTTCCCTCTCTCTCTCCCTCCCTCCTGTCTACCTGCCTCCCTCTCTCTCTCCCTCCCTCCTATCTACCTCTTTCCCTCTCTCTCTCCCTCCCTCCTGTCTACCTTCCTCCCTCTCTTTCTTTCTCTCCCTCCCTCCTATCTACCTTCCTCCCTCTCTCCCTCCCTCCCTCCCTCCCTCCCTCCTATCTACCTTCCTCCCTCTCTCCCTCTCTCTCTCCCTCCCACCTGTCTACCTTCCTCCCTCTCTCCCTCTCTCTCTCTCCCTCCCACCTGTCTACCTTCCTCCCTCTCTCTCTCCCTCCCTCCTGTCTACCTTCCTCCCTCTCTCCCTCTCTCTCTCCCTCCCTCCTGTCTACCTTCCTCCCTCTCTCCCTCTCTCTCTCTCCCTCCCACCTGTCTACCTTCCTCCCTCTCTCTCTCCCTCCCACCTGTCTACCTTCCTCCCCCTCTTCCCTCTCCCCTCCTGTCTACCTTCCTCCCCTCTCCCTCTCTCTCTCTCTCTCTCCTCCCACCTGTCTACCTTCCTCCCTCTCTCTCTCCCTCCCTCCTATCTACCTTCCTCCCCCTCTCCCTCTCTCTCTCTCCCTCCCACCTGTCTACCTTCCTCCCTCTCTCCCTCTCTCTCTCTCCCTCCCACCTGTCTACCTTCTCTCCCCCTTTCTCCTCCCTCTCTCTCTCTCCCTCCCTCCTGTCTACCTTCCTCCCTCTCTCTCTCCCTCTCCCTCCTGTCTACCTTCCTCCCCCTCTCCCTCTCTCTCTCCCCCTCCTATCTACCTTCCTCCCCCTCTCTCTCTCTCCCTCCCTCCTATCTACCTAGCAGATGAATATTTGTATTTGTTTCATTAAATAGTGATTGTTCTGCATTGAGTTTGGTTGCGTCGGTCCTGTGTGTCTGTCAGGGATCAGTGTGGAGTTCCTGTGTTCGCCGCACTCTGACGACCAGATGGAGAACATCACTTCCTGTCTGCGAGCCCTGCAGGCGCTGCTGGACGTCCCCTGGCCCCGCGCTAAGATCGGAAGCGACCAGGTAGGACACAGCTGGACCTGAATCCAGACTAGATTCTAGACCAGAAATTTGACCACAAAATCAGGCTGAATTCCCAAAGTTCAGCCCAGATTCCCAAACCAGAATATTAGGGTTGGGTAACTGTCTGTCTGTCTGTCTCTGTCTCTCTGTATGTCTCTGTCTGTCTGTCTCTCTGTATGTCTCTGTCTGTCTGTCTCTCTGTATGTCTCTGTCTGTCTGTCTGTCTGTCTCTGTCTCTCTGTATGTCTCTGTCTGTCTGTCTGTCTCTCTGTCCTTTTGGTTTGACTCCGACCTGCGGTCCTTTGCTGCATGTCATTCCCCCCATGTCTCTTTGTCTGTCTGCCTGTCTGTCTGTCTGTCTGTCTGCAGGCTCTGAGTGTGGAGCTGCTGAGCGTCCTCCACCGGCTGATGGTGACCAGAGAGTCCGTGTCCGTTCAACTCGCCGTCTTGGATTTACTGCGACAGATCGTAACGGCCACTCAGGAGCACGTCAGGGAGAAACGCCACAGCGCTGAGGGTGAACACACACTGTTATATACACACACACATACACACACACTGTTATACACACACACACACACACACACACACACACACACTGTTATATACACACACACACACACACACACACACACACACACTGTTACACACACACACACACACACACACACACACACACACACTGTTATACACACACACACATACACAGTTGTACACACACTGTTATACACACACACACACACACACACAGTTATATACACACACTCTGCTATACACACACACACACACACACACACACACACAGTTATACACACACACACACACACACACTTGTACACACACTGTTATACACACACACACACACACACAGTTATACACACACACTCGGCTATACACACACACAGACACACACACACACACACACACACACACACACACACACACACACACACACACACACACACACACACACACATTTGTACACACACTGTTATACACACACACACACACACACACACACACCGTTATACACACACACTCTGTTATACACACACACACACATTTATACACACACACACACACACACACAGTTATACACACACACACACACACACACACAGTTATACACACACTCTTATACAAACACACTCTGTTATACACACACACTGTTTTACACACACTCACACACTCTTATACACACAAAAAGCGCTGTACAGGAGCCCAAAAAGTAGTTTGACAAAATAAAATGAACATAAGGTCCACTTACTCACTTTTTCCTGAGCTTTTAACCGTATTTAACGTTCTTCATCAGTGAATACAATCCTCAGATTGTAAACTGTTACACAAAAAATCACCTTGAACTTGATGCCCACCCTGCTTGAGCCTTAATGTTTTTGTGCGAAAACTTTATTGTACCTCAGTGGATGACGGCGCGGCAGAGAAGGAGACGCTGCCAGAGTTCGGCGAGGGACGGGACACTGGCGGTTTGATCCCCGGGCGCTCGCTGGTGTTCGGAGCGCTGGAGCTTTGCCTCTGTGTGCTGGTCCGGAAACTCCCACAGCTCAGCCCCAAACTGGCCGGAACCAGTCCAACCGGTACGAGGACGAGGAGGAGAAAAGGGGTGGTACAGAGAGGGTGAGAAGAGTAGTGAAGGGAGGAGAGGGGGAGAAGAGGAGTGAGAGGAGGAGTGAAGGGAGGAGAAGGGGAGAAGAGGAGTGAAGGGAGGAGAGGGGGAGAGGAGGAGTGAAGGGAGGAGAGGGGGAGAGGAGGAGTGAAGGGAGGAGAGGGGGAGAAGAGGAGTGAAGGGAGGAGAGGAGAGAGGAGTGAAGGGAGGAGAGGGGAGAGAGGAGTGAAGGGAGGAGAGGGTGAGAGGAGGAGAGGGAGGAGGGGGGAGAAGAGGAGTGAAGGGAGGAGAGGGTGAAGGAGGAGAGGGGGAGAAGAGGAGTGAAGGGAGGAGAGGGTGAGAGGAGGAGTGAAGGGAGGAGAGGGTGAGAAGAGGAGTGAAGGGAGGAGAGGGGGAGAAGAGGAGTGAAGGGAGGAGAGGGTGAGAAGAGTAGTGAAGGGAGGAGAGGGGGAGAGGAGGAGTGAAGGGAGGAGAGGGGGAGAGGAGGAGTGAAGGGAGGAGAGGGGGAGAGGAGGAGTGAAGGGAGGAGTGAAGGGAGGAGGGGGTGAGAAGAGGAGTGAAGGGAGGAGAGGGTGAGAGGAGGAGAAGAGGAGTGAAGGGAGGAGAGAGGGAGAGGAGGAGTGAAGGGAGGAGAAGGGAGAGGAGGAGTGAAGGGAGGAGAGGGGGAGAGGAGGAATGAAGGGAGGAGAGGGTGAGGAGAGGGGGAGAGGAGGAGTGAAGGGAGGAGAGGGGGAGAAGAGGAGTGAAGGGAGGAGAGAGGGAGAGGAGTGAAGGGAGGAGAGAGGGAGAGGAGGAGTGAAGGGAGGAGAGGGGAGAGGAGGAGTGAAGGGAGGAGAGAGGGAGAGGAGGAGTGAAGGAGGAGAGGAGGGAGAAGAGGAGTGAAGGGAGGAGAGAGGGTGAAAGGAGGAGTGAAGGGAGGAGAGGGGGAGAGGAGGGAAGGGAGGAGAGAGGGAGAGGAGGAGTGAAGGGAGGAGAGAGGGAGAGGAGGAGTGAAGGGAGGAGAGAGGGAGAGGAGGAGTGGGGGAGCCTCTGGGACGCCGGTTCACTCTGACAACGTTTAAAGGGCTTTGCACACCGGAGGCATTTAAAAAACAAATGTCTTACATGTTTTAACTTTGACATTGTGTGTGTGTGTGTGTGTGTGTGTGTCTCTGTGTGTGTGTCTCTGTGTGTGTGTGTGTGTGTGTGTGTGTGTGTGTGTGTGTGTGTGTGTGTGTGTGTCTCTGTGTGATCAGGTCCTGGAGGTTCAGTGTGGAGTCTGACTGACAGCGACTGTCGCCTGGTGGCGTCTGCTCTGTGTGTCCTGTCCGAGCTGCCGTCTGTCTGCTCCCCAGAAGGTGAGAGCAGGGAACGAACAAATAAACATGGTCATGGAACACCTGGGAAAGTCATGGAGTTAGTAAAATCCTTGAAAGTTTTGGAAAAGTAATTGAACTTTGTCCATAAAATGTGTGGGAACCCTGAAAACCACAAGCTTTTACATGCTAAAGCTAATGCTAACCTGTCAACAGTGATGTTAGCATTAGCTTTAGCTTGCAGGTGACACGGATGTTTGTGTAATTAATTTAATGGTTGTCTGTCGTCCTGCAGGCAGCGTGTCCATCCTCCCCACCGTCCTCTACCTGCTGCTGGGAGTCCTCCGAGAGCTGACAGGTAACACGCACACACAGACACGCACACACAGACACGCACACACAGACACGCACACACAGACACACACACACACACACACACACAACACAGACACGCACAACACAGACATGCACGCACACAACACAGACAAACACATACACACACACACATACACACACACACATACACACACACGCACAACACAGACACGCACACACAACACAGACAAACACACACACGCACATACACACACACGTACATGCTCACACACACACAAACATATACACACACACATACACACACACATGCACATACACACAAACACACACGCACACACACACACACACAAACACATGCTCCCCGCCCCCCCCACACACACACACACACACGCCCAGATCCCCCCCCCCTCCCCCATCAGATTTTCCTCCACAGTCAGCGTTCATGTCTATGTTTTCTTTTCTCCCAGGTGCCCCGGCGGCGGGCCCGGTGGGCGGGGCCGGTCTGGGCGCCGTGGTCCAGGCGTCTCTCCAGGCTCTGAAGTCGGTGTTGGCGTCTCCGATGAGCCGACAGGAGAAGAGCTGCGGAGCCTGGAGGCTGCTGCTGAGATCAGCTCTCAACACGCTGCTGGGCCTCTGGGACGCCGGTACACACCGCTCTGACTACGTTAACGGCCTTTACACGCCGCGAGCGTTTAAAAAAACTGATGTCTTACAGGTTTTAACTTTGACAATGGACATCCATCCCTAATATGGACTTTTAAGTATTTTGCATTTTTGTGACGTTTATTGGTGACGACCCCGGTGTGTAAAGGCCTTAACTCACAGAGAACTGTTTACAAATGCAATGTAGTTGTTACATACATATGTATGTGTGTGTGTGTGTGTGTGTGCGTGTGTCTGTGCGTGCGTGTGCGTGCCTGCGTGCGTGTGTGTGTAGGAGACGGTGTTGTGGATCAGGTCAGTCTGCTCACGGCTCTGACCGTCTTCCTGCTGTCTGCTGGTCCAGACGTCTGCACCGTGGAGCCACTGCACGCGCTCTGTCTGCAGCGCTTCACCGCCGGCATGGACGCCAAAGACCCGCTGGTCAGTAGAGAGAGAGAGACAGAAACACTTTATTTACCGGTCCATATTTGCGTTATAGGTTCCTCTAACGTTCAAGACATAAATTGGTACTAATGAAGTTAGAACGTAGAGACCGTGTCGAGTCGGTGTACTGTCTCTTTAAGAACAGCAGTTTAATTAGGAGCATCGATTCACCAACGTCTAAAAAAACATCAGTGGCATTTACTACATTTTATGTTAAAGGTGCTCTAAGCGATGTCACGCGTTTTTTAGGCTACAACATTTTTGGTCACATATAGCAAACATCTCCTCACTATCTGCTAGCTGCCTGTCCCCTGAACACACTGTAAAAAAACATCTCCTCACTATCTGCTAGCTGCCTGTCCTCTGAACACACTGTAAAAAAACATCTCCTCACTATCTGCTAGCTGCCTGTCCTCTGAACACACTGTAAAAAAGCATCTCCTCACTATCTGCTAGCTGCCTGTCCCCTGAACACACTGTAAAAGAAACATCTCCTCACTATCTGCTAGCTGCCTGTCCCCTGAACACACTGTAAAAAAACATCTCACTATCTGCTAGCTGCCTGTCCTCTGAACACACTGTAAAAAAACATCTCCTCACTATCTGCTAGCTGCCTGTCCTCTGAACACACTGTAAAAAACATCTCCTCACTATCTGCTAGCTGCCTGTCCCCTGAACACACTGTAAAAAACATCTCCTCACTATCTGCTAGCTGCCTGTCCTCTGAACACACTGTAAA
>NC_135874.1:28563447-28568447 GCF_031162955.1 Sander vitreus | reverse complement strand
ATCGCCTCGTCTCCTGCACTCAAGTCTCGTCTGGAAGCCGCTGTGAAGGGCAACCAGGAGAGTCTGAGCGCTAAAGCTAGCAGCGCTAACCCCACTGCCAAGTCCTCCCCCAGCATCACGCTCAAAACCAACTTCCTGTGAGGCCACTTCCTGCTGCGTTCACTGACCCCCTCGGGACAAACGCTACTCTGGGAATCTGAAGCGGGAACATGAAGAGAAGAATGACAGACGCAGGACAGACTGTTTGGGTTCAGAGCTGCAACTACCGATCATTTCCACCCTGGATTAATGTGTGATTATGGTCTGGATGAATGGATGAGTCGTTCAGTCTCTAAAAATGTGGATCAGTGTTTCCCCAAAAAGCCCAAGATGACATCATCAAATGTCTTGTTTAATCCACAACTCAGTTTCCTGTCCCAGAGGAGAGAAGAAACTAGAAAATATTCACATTTAACAAGCTGACGTCACACTACTTTACTTATTTTATCATAAACAATGACTCAAACTGATTAATGGATTATCAGAATATTTGGGAGATTGAGGTATTAGTTGATTCATCTCTAAGTCTTTTTTTAAATGTTCCTGTCTCATATCTCAGTACCTGAATCTCCAGACTGATGTCATGAAGTGGCGTATGTATGACGCGCCAACTCGTACGCCGTTACTGGCGTGTTATCAAGACGCGTGCTCTCTTTGTGGCGTGTGTATCAACGCCGTTTGGCCTCCGTTGACTAACATTACCTTGAGATTGCGTGTGAATTGACGCCGTAGCGAGTAGTATGAAAGGGCGAAAATCTGCGTAGGGAGGTTGGTCGGGGGGGGAGGACGGGTCAAACACAGGACGTTCACCCAGGAGACCGGGGATCGGGTCCCACGTGTGACGTTTCCTTTCCACGTTTTCCTAAACCGTAGTCTCGCGATAACACGCCACGTGGCTTTAGGGAAGTGGCGTGTATGTTTACGCTGTGACGTTGCAGACTGCTGTCAGCTGTACACAGCGTAGACAGACACGCAGACGGCTCAAAATGCGTCCAGATAACACGCCACGTGGCTTTAGGGAAGTGGCGTGTATGTTTACGCAAAGTCATGATGTCACGTTGGAGTCTCTGTGTGTAACTGTCGCGTTTTCACTTTTTTCAACGTTTTTTTTTTTTTTATCGTTTTGACGCCTTTTTCGGACGTTTCTCTCCACTTTTTTTCCGACACTAAGCGAAAAAGGGACAACAAGTTCTCGGTACGTTTGTTTGGTTTGCGTCTCGTTGACAGATTTGTTTCTAAAATCAGATCAAACTGACGTTTATCGGAGCAAAATCTCAGATTAGGACGTGAAAGTTTCCATCGATAACATGACGAGATCGTATCGTTAACAGATGTTCAAAATGACGTGAACCTAATAATTGAGTTAGTGTCATAGTTGAGAACTTCTGAATGAAACCCTGAAGAACAGCAGATTGTCTTTCTGATAACCGGGTTTCCCCGAAAGTCAAACAAACTAAAAAAGTCACATGTTTAATTATCAGACTTTAATCTCTGAATTATGACTTTTCTAAAGAAAAAACCTAAAGGATGTGTGTACATTTACAGGCAGAGAGTTTGACCAATCACAGGAGAGCATCTCAGAGTCAGCTGAGGCGTTCTCCGACAGTTAGACTCCACCCGCCTGGCACTACAAGTACAACGAAACAAACGCTGCTGTTCCATCGTTCTGTCAATGAAAGGGATGCTTTTATTTTGAAATAATTGTCTTCTCTGTGTACATAAGTAAGAAAACAAGCTTCCTGTGTCACTAACAGTACCGCTTCTCAAACGTATCACTCAAAGGGCCACAGCTCAGCTTTTCTGTCGACGGTTTCAACCATTTTCAAACGTTTTTGTGAATGTTTTTTTCGACATTTTTTCAGGTTTTCAATGTTTTGCCTTTTTTCCAGATTTCTTTTCTACTTGAGACACACACAAACAGAAACACACACACACACAAACAGAAACACACACACACACAAACAGAAACACACACACACACACAAACAGAAACACACACACACACACAAACAAACACACACACACACAAACAGAAACACACGCAAACAGAAACACACGCAAACAAACAGAAACACACGCAAACACACAGAAACACACACACACACACAAACAGAAACACACACACACACACACAAACAGAAACACACACGCACAGAAACACACACGCACAGACTCACACACAAACACTCACACACGCACAGACAGACAAACAGAAACACACACGCACAGAAACACACACACACACACACACACACGCACAGACAGACAAACAGAAACACACACGCACAGAAACACACACACAAAGACACACAGAGACACACACGCACAGAAACACACACACACGCACAGACAGACAAACAGAAACACACGCACAGAAACACACGCACACACACACACACACACAGACAGAAACACACACACACAGAAACACACACAAACAGAAACACACACGCACAGAAACACACACACACGCACAGACTCACACACACACACACAAAGACGCACAGAAACACACACGCAAACACACACACGCACAAAGACGCACAGAAACACACACGCACGACGATAGAAAATGTATTTCAAAATGGAAAACGTCACACTTGTTATGAATGAATGTCGATAACAGAAGAGCTCCGAGAGTTCTCAGTTTCCTGCTCAACTTCTGGACCCGGCGGTACTTTTTCACTCAGCTTCATGTGGTAAAAGTACTGCAGTATTCTCATCTTCACATAGTAAAAATGCTGTTTTTTTGTCATTTATTTTCAGTGTTTGTCACCTTTTTAGACTTTTTTTTTTTTTCAACTTTTTTGGACTTCTTTGTGGGGGCGGTGTTTTTTTTCAATGGTTTCTTTGACATTTGTGTCTCTTTTTTTGACATTTTGTCGCTGTTAAGGTTTTGCATCATAACAGGACCTACGGGCCGTTTGGTCCGGACCGACTCGCCGTTTGATCCGGACTGAATGAATGTATGTCGATAACAGAAGGGCTCGGAGAGGGAGAGGGGGTTTATTTTTTAGTAAAATGTGGATTTGTTGTGTTTGAATGTGGGACAAATAACATAAAAACACAAGCGAAAGACTCTCTGATTGTTATTAATCACACGCTGGCCTGTAAAGGGACGATTTAGTCATCAGCACTTTAGTTTAACAACACCATATATCAGTCACGTATAGGGGGCGTGGCCTATGGCGATGACGTCGTGGGGGCGGGGCCATGTAGCGATCATATGCGATGGGTGGAGCCAGGTGAGGATACAGGGAGGGTCCATGGGGGCAATGAACAAGAGGGAATCTTCTGTTGGTGAGGTCAGTAAAATATCAAACGTTTATATCATTAATGGGAAACATCTCTCTCTTCCACCCCCCTCTTGCTAATTTCGGGCCGCGACCCAAATGTTTTTACGCCGACCACGACCACGACGTGTTCGATCCCTTTGAAGAATGTAACGTACGCTTGTTTGGACTTTTATTGTGAATGTTCACATCATTAAAAAACATTTTACAAACATGATTTCCTTTTAAAAATCTCAATCACAATCAAACAGATTTACCTGCAATAAGTTAATAAAGCTGTGAACTGTAGACACACACACACACACACACACACACACACACACACACAGACACAGACACAAACACAACACAGACACACAGACACACACACACACACACACACACACAGACACACACACACACACACACACACACACACAGACACACAGACACACACACACACACACACACACAGACACAGACACAAACACAACACAGAGACACACACAGACACACACACAGAGACACACACACAGAGAGACACACAGACACACACACAGACACACACACACACACAGACATACACACACACACAGACACACACACAGAGACACACACACACACAGACACACAGAGACACACACAGACACACACTGTGAACTGTACAGGTGTATATGGTTAACACATTATCTAACAGCAGCGAGGGAATAAAACGTTTTCTTCTAACTGAGTTTCCAGTTTGTTTTGTGAACAAACGATGATGATGATGACGATGATGACGATAATGACGATGATGACGATGATGATGACGATAATGATGATGATGATGACGATGATGATGATGATGATGATGGTTTGTGTGTCTGTAACTTTCCGATGCAGCTGAGAGGATAAACAGACAGAATAATTACATTTTTTGTTTCACTTTTCAATTTAATTTTCATTCATCACTTTAATCGCACACACACACACACAGACACAGACACACACACACACACAGACACACACACACACACACACAGACACACACACAGACACACACAGACACAGAGACACACAGACACACACACACACACACAGACACAGACACACACACAGACACACACGCAGACACACACACACAGACACACACACACAGACACACACAGACACACACACAGAGCGACACATACAGAGCAGCACACACACACAGAGACACACACAGACACACGCGTATGCGCACAAACACATACAGACATACACATAGACACACACAAAGTCACACACAGACATACACATAGAGACACACGCACACACACACATACACAGACACACACACAGACAGACACACACACACAGACACACACACACACACACACACACACACATACACAGCACACACACACACACACACACACAGAGCGACACATACAGAGCAGCACACACACACACATATATGCACACAGACACACACACAGACACACACACAGACACACACAGACACACACACACAGACACACATACACACACACACACACACAGAAACACACACAAACAGAAACACACACGCACAGACTCACACACACACACACAGAAACACACACAAACAGAAACACACACGCACAGACTCACACACACACGCACAGAAACACACACAAAGACGCACAGAAACACACACGCAAACACACACACGCACAAAGACACACAGAA
>NC_135874.1:28493447-28548447 GCF_031162955.1 Sander vitreus | reverse complement strand
GTCACACACACAAATACACACACGCACGCACAGTCACACACAAATACAGATACACACACACAAACACACATATCTACAAACACACACATATATATATATATATATACACACAAACACACTGAGTCACAAATACACACACACCCACAGATACAGATATACAAACACACTCACACACACACAAACACACTGACTCACAAATACACACACACATACACACACACACCCACAGATACAGATATACAAACACACTCACACACACACAAACTGCCCCCAAATAACATGAATGTACATTTGGGATCATACAATGTTCTTCGCAGGTAAAAGTAATCATTACTTTGGATTTTAGGTGTTTTTATTCAGTTTTATAGCATGATTAAACTTTGACATAAACACGTCTGTGATTCTCAACGTCCTCTGATCTTAAGTATTAATTAGTCATAATTTCTGCTTTTTTAAACACAAATTAGATATAATGTCATATAAATTAGGTTTATTGACCTTGAATAAAAACAACTTATTTGGGGAGAAACATGAGGGTTAAAGTTCCCGTTTTTAGGACTTCTTGTCCAACTTTGTCTCAAGTTATCTGTAACTTTCTATAAAGTTATTGAGTTTTAAATAGTGGAAAGCAACAGTGAACGTCCGTCTTAAAGGTGCCATGTTGTATAAAGTGAGATTTCCATTTCTGTTTTGAGTAGGGTTGCACCAAATCCAGATGGTTGAGATTCTGCTGAGTCCTCGTCCCGTCCTCAGTCCATGAACACAGTCAACACATTAATGAAGTAAACAGTGACTGTCCTTCCTTTGCCGTACCTGAAGTTGCTGCATTCTGGCTGCTGTCTGTAGATTCCTTCATGCTCAGCTCGTATTCTTCCAGATGTTTCATACCAGATGTTGTAACAGCGGTGATGTTGTGTATTGTTTAGGGTCCTCGCCACCACCAGACTAATCAGCATTGCAGATTGAACATGTAGCTGGACTTGAATGGCCTTCTTTTGACTGAAAGTACTGCCAAACAACACTTTTTCTGCTCACCAGTTCCATTTCCACGCGCACACAGTCCGTATTCAAAAACTGTGACTTTAAACAAGCCTTTGGGATTTCTGTACGGTTGTGATGTCCCTAGAGATGTACCGATACCAGTATCGGTATCGGCTCCGATACCGACAGACGCCTAAAACGCTGGTATCGGTATCAGGAAGTACTGGAGTTAATGCACCGATCAGATACCACGTAATAAAGCCCTGAAGATAATCTATGTTAAAGTAGTTTATTTATGTTCTTTTCCCGTTATAACTGACTGTCAAACTGGAGAATAACAGAAAGTTCTGGGTGTTCATGTTTCACAAAGACTTTAACCTGAGCCAGACCCACAACAGAGATAGAAATAATATCACATCTATACAGAGATAGTAGTATACAGCTGTTATACATCATATCATCTATACAGAGATAGTAGTATACAGCTGTTATACATCATATCATCTATACAGAGATAGTAGTATACAGCTGTTATCATATCATCTATACAGAGATAGTAGTATACAGCTGTTATACATCATATCATCTATACAGAGATAGTAGTATACAGCTGTTATACATCATATCATCTATACAGGGATAGACTACAATCAAGACTTGAGTTGGCGCTCAAGGCTTTTTACGTTTTTGTTTCGACATTATTTTTTACACTTTTGATGCTTTTAACATTTTGACATTTGGTTACGGTCGGGTCGGCTGCGCTCCGTCCTGCTGTGGTCGCCACTCGGCGAGTTGTGATGATTAATCTTTTGATAAGAGGATCTGTCCGGCACAGCCTGTTTCAGACCGACGGAGACACACACACACACACACACACACACACATACATACATACATACATACATACAGAGAGACACACACACATACATACATACATACATACATACAGAGAGACACACACACATACATACATACATACAGAGAGACACACACACATACATACATACATACAGAGAGACACACACACATACACGCATACAGAGAGACACACACACACACACACACACACACACACACACACAGTCAGACAGAGACACACACACACACACACACACATACAGTCACAGTCAGACAGACAGAGACACACACACAGAGACACATACAGTCAGTCAGACAGATGGACACACACACAGACAGTTGACAGAGAGACAGACAGTCAGTCAGACAGACAGACTTCTTAATTAGGCCCTAATCAACTTAGCCTGACCCATCCGACTCAGCGTGCCACGCTGCAGTGCTAGTACGGCTGTGTGCTTTTGTTCCGACCGATTGAATGTATGTTTTGGCCATTTTTGACAGCCCTACCCGGTACTTGTATGCGTTGTGGCTGTCTCCAGTCCGCCGCCATGTGAATTGGATTTAAACATGCTAACTGGGGCGGGACAGCGGGACAGCTGGAGGCTACTTTATAGGGCTGTGCTGATGGACGATATCTATAATTTAGGGGACATCGCCCAACCCTACTTTACTTTCAGACTCAGGAGTTTACTGCCACAGTAGTTACTCTACCCTTGCCTTGGTGACCGGTGCACACATACACAAACAAACATATTAAACATTAATAAGAAATGAACAATAAATATACACACAGACACACACACACTTAGTGCGTTTCACTATCTTTGTGGGGACCCGTCATTGACATAATGCATTCCCTAGCCCCTTACCCTAACCTTAACCATCACAACTAAATGCCTAACCTTAACCCTTACCACACACACACACACACACACACACAGTAGAACAGAACTAGTTTGTTTAATTCAGAGGACCTTTTTAAACATGTTTGTATTGATTGTGTCTCTGACAGAACATTAGTATCTGCACTAGGAAATGTTTAAATGTTCGTCAGCTGAGTTTCAAAGTAATTGGAAGCATCCAAGTCAGTCGTTAAAGATCTTTTGTGTTCAATAAACTGATTTCCTCCGGAGGATTTGATGTCCTGGATGTGTCTGTTTCTGCCTCCACTGCTGGTTTTGGTTCCCTGTTTCCTGTTTTTACACACCACCAGTCTGTTGTTATCACCTTCACTAAAGCTCTTTATGCTTATTAGGTTTCCTCTGACAGTAGACTGAGCACCGACTTTACATATCAAAGGGCTCTACATTTGCATACAGGCTCGGCTGCAGCTTGTTTTTGAAGGAAAACAACATCAGGGTCCTGCGACTGTGATGAAAACGGGGAGTTAAAGTCATTTGACGTATCCTGAACATCCTCTCGTACTCGTGCTGCGGTTCAGACCGGTTCAGCTCGGTTTGTTTTTATTTCTTCTGCCGTGGAGGTTGTGTTTTGGTTTGCTTGTCTGTTTGTTAGTCCGCAGGATTACAGAAAAACTTCTGGCCTGATTTTCATGAAACTTTGTGAAAGGATGAAGCACGGGCCGAGGAAGAACCCATTATATACACACACACACACACACACACACACACACACACACACACACACACACAGGATGAAGCACGGGCCGAGGAAGAACCCATTATACACACACACACACACACACACACACACACACACACACACACAGGATGAAGCACGGGCCGAGGAAGAACCCATTACATTTTGGGGTTGGTTTTGGGGAAGAGATGCACAACTTATTTTCCACTTCAGTTAACATTGGTGAGATGGGGGCTGCGTCCGAAATCTCACACTAACATGCCATTTTGCTTTTCCTCGTGTCTGTTATTTAAATGTCTCGTTTTGTTTGCAGGTGAAGAGACTACATGTCCCAGAAAACCCTGTAAGAGCGAGCTACTTCTTGTCCGTGTTTCCTCTCTCCCTCCGTCCGGTTGGTTGGATGAGTCCCATACAGCGACAGAACTGTGAGCAGTGATTGGGCGCTGAGCCAGACCGGGTAGCCAACGGGGAGCCAGGTGAGAGACGTGTGAGAGTTTAAATAACTTTACAGATTTAACTATTTAATTATCTTTTTCCTGAT
Organism: Sander vitreus; assembly: GCF_031162955.1. NCBI lineage: Eukaryota > Metazoa > Chordata > Actinopteri > Perciformes > Percidae > Sander > Sander vitreus. The sequence goes on along the minus strand of NC_135874.1, from coordinate 28,544,468 downwards.
CGCAATCAGTTTCATTTGATCACAGCAAACAAGCAGGAAGAAGGTGCTTTTTAAAATCTGTGCTAAATGAAGGAATAACATTTATCGTTTCTGTCAACCTGGAATCCTATTTGTTTAATCAGAAACGGCTCTGAGATCGCTATCCCCAAACCCACCAGACTCCATGTAAATAATCAGGACTTTTAGCGTGTATAGAGCCAGCATATCTCCACCAGACTCCATGTAAATAATCAGGACTTTTAGCGTGTATAGAGCCAGCATATTTCCACCAGACTCCATGTAAATAATCAGGACTTTTAGCGTGTATAGAGCCAGCATATCTCCACCAGACTCCATGTAAATAATAAGGACTTTTAGCGTGTATAGAGCCAGCATATCTCCACCAGGCTCCATGTAAATAATCAGGACTTTTAGCGTGTATAGAGCCAGCATATCTCCACCAGGCTCCATGTAAATAATCAGGACTTTTAGCGTGTATAGAGCCAGCATATCTCCACCAGACTCCATGTAAATAATCAGGACTTTTAGCGTGTATAGAGCCAGCATATCTCCACATGTAAATGGGTGAATTAAGGGTTTATTTCAACCAAACCAGAGTGGTGATTGTTGGAACAGTGGAAAGATGAACCAAGACGGCTTTTGATAGTTTTATTTAGTTTCTGTCCACTTTGAATGAAGTGTGTTTTACCATGATAAAAGTCCTGATTATTTACATGGAGTCTGGTGTAGTTTGGTGATGGTGATTTCGGGGCTGTTTCATGTTAAACTAAAAGGATCTTACTCTTTAACTAAAAGGTCTATCTCTGTGAGATCCTTTCCATAATGTTGTCAGACACTTAGAATAATGATCTGCGTCTGTCAGCGGCAACAACAGAACTTTTAGTGGACGCTAACTGATGTGCCACTGCATGATGGAATAGTCTCCAGCCCCTGTTCCCCTAAACAGATTAAACGGTGTGTACAAAATGAATGAATGGTACACAAGTGGTAAAACAAGGTGCATGTTCTGTGTGTGTTTGTTTCTGTAGGCTAGCCATCATGGCGGACGTGGACCCAGACACCCTGCTGGAGTGGCTGCAGATGGGGCAGGGCGATGAGCGCGACATGCAGCTCATCGCTCTGGAGCAGCTCTGCATGCTGCTGCTCATGTCGGACAACGTGGACCGCTGCTTCGAGACGTGAGTTTTTCAGTTAGTGCGCACACAAGATGACTGCGCGCTGGAAGAAGTATTCAGATCCTTTACTGCAGTAAAAGTACTAAATACCCTGTTACAAGTTAAAGTCCTGCATTTAAAATGTTACTTCATTAAAAGTGTGTAAGTATCATCAGGAAAATGTAGTAAAAGTATTAAAACATTGTGTAAAGAGTAAAGGATCAACCAGCTGTGTGTTTAATGGTCTGATCATCTCAGCTGGACTTGTAGTCCTTATATTGTTATTAACTAGTAACTAAAGCTGGAACAGATGAATGTAGTGGAGTAACTAAAGTAACTAGTAACTAAAGCTGGAACAGATGAATGTAGCGGAGTAACTAAAGTAACTAGTAACTAAAGCTGGAACAGATGAATGTAGTGGAGTAACTAAAGTAACTAGTAACTAAAGCTGGAACAGATGAATGTAGTGGAGTAACTAAAGTAACTAGTAACTAAAGCTGGAACAGATGAATGTAGTGGAGTAGACACACACACACACACTTTGAAGTGTAGCGAAGTAGAAAGTGGCATGAAAAGACTCAATTAAAGTACAAGTACCTCAACAGTTGTACTGTAGTAAATGTACTGTAGTAAATGTACTTAGTTACATTCCCCCACTGTCGGGAGATCAGCGGTCTGACCGTCTCTCTCCTCTCGTGTTCCAGCTGTCCCCCTCGGACGTTCCTCCCGGCGCTCTGTAAGATCTTCCTGGACGAGAGCGCTCCAGATAACGTGCTGGAGGTCACGGCCCGGGCCATCACCTACTACCTGGACGTGTCGGCCGAGTGCACCCGGAGGATCGTCGGCGTGGACGGCGCCATCAAGGCGCTGTGCAACCGGCTGGTGGTGGTGGAGCTCAACAACCGGACCAGCAGAGATCTCGCCGAGCAGTGTGTCAAGGTAGGACGAGCTGCATCATCTACTGAAGACTATAGCGGGCCGGGTGGTCTGTTGGACAGGGACGTGGAGGGTGGGGAGAGGGGGAGAGACGAAGGGGGATAGAGGGAGAGACAGAGAGGAAGGGAGAGAGAGGGGAGAGACAAAGGGGGATAGAGAGAGACAGACGAAGGGGGAGAGAGGGAGAGGGAGGGAAAGACGGCGAGGGGGCATTTCTGCCTTTTAATGGATAGGACAGCTGAGATATGAAAGGGGAGAGACATGCAGAAAACTGTCACAGGTCGGACTCGAACCCTGGACCTTCTGCGTCGAGGAATAAAGCTCCACATATGTGCTCCCGCTCTACCAACTGAGCTAACCCGGCCACTAGCTGTTGTGGTTTTTATGTTAGATCCATCTAACGGTTAACCTGCATAAATGCTCAGGCGAGAGCAGCACTCTCTTCTCCCTGAGGAAGAACCAAAGCTCAGAGTCGGACAGTAAAGCAGAATCTTTGTGTTTCTGCTTCATCCTGTTATCGTGTCGTTCAAGGCTGTGACGTCATCAGTTTGATAAGCAGCAGTGTGTTTTTGTGTTCCAGTGAAATCTCCTCAGTGTCTTGTTTGTCTCGTTTCCTCTGCAGTCTCGGTCATCACCCTGAACAGGGCGGTCGGTGTGTCAGGGAGGCATGTAGCAGGAGGTTATCTCAGGCTAAGACACGATAATAATAAGTCGAGTCAAACCACAAACCAGGAGACTCCTAACCATGTGCTACCAGACGTTATTAATACACAGCACAGGACAGCTGTGTTCTTTATTCAGACCTCAGTTTGTCTCTGCACAGATCTGCTGAAAGATAATGTTTGATCTGGTTCATTTCATTTTATTTTTCCTCTAAATGGCCAATATTGAATATCTTGTTTCCCCTTCTTTGTGTCTGTGAGGAGAGCGTTAGTTAAATTGTTCTGTTCCCAGTTTGAAGATCGATCCGAACTTTCAAAATTAACAAAAAAAGGGGAACCTTTTTGCCACAACATGAACATATTATAAGTAATACATAAATAAATAAACAAATGACATTGTGTACAGGCTAATATTGAACTAACTAAAATGCAAAGGAATGTAAACAACAAAGACTTTTCAGTGCAAACTGCATAATAACACAAACCTTTTGACAATAAACGTGGCGACTGCCCTGTTGTTAACATTGAACTAATGAAGAACTAACTGCTGAAACTGTTGCCTTTCCTTACAACCTCAGCCTGTCAGTCAGTCATCAGGGCACAGAAACCACTGTTGTGCCTGCTCGTCTCAGAAGAAGTGTAACGTCAACAGCACAGCGCCGCTTCTGCCTCGCCATTAATTTCATATCGCAGCAAACACTGTCTGCGTGAAGTTTTTTACGTTAATCTTGATGGCTATAAGTATGCGAGTACTGTCGATGGCAAACAAAAACGAGCCAAATCGGTGCTAGCAACATGGAGCTGCTGCAGCTAATGCCCAGAGCTCCCAGTTAGCTAAAACGGCAGTTTTGGGGGCATATCATAAAGAGTACCTTTGTTCCTCTTAACAGACACACAATGCAATTAAAATGTCTGTGCAACATGAACAGGGCCCTTACATGACAACAGTTTAAATTCACCTACCCTGTTAGCTGCTAGCTGCCATCTGGGATGAGTGAGTGTGTTCAGCCAGGCTTCGGTAATAATCATCACACAGCAGTTCTGTGTGTATTTGTAGCATATATATCCATTTTGTATGCGATCCATCTGGCATTGCTGAATAGTAGTCTCTGCAGTGGCGAACTGTGTGTTAGTTGCCTTAGCCAGGCTAGCAGGCCCGACCGGCATCCTTCTACTTCCTCCCCGCCTTCCCCATCTGCCGCGGCCGACAACAATCCACCGGCGCCCGCTGGTCTGGTGGATGTCCTCCAGAGGACAGTTCATGCTTTCGTGGCGTCATTTCCCCTCAAAAATAGGTAATTGAGCACTGTAGTGGTTATGATCAGTGACTATGTAACTACATGGACACGGGCCAAACGCTGTCTGCATGAAGTTTTGAAAAACTGTAACCTCACTTGAAACCTGTGTGTGTGTGTGTGAGAAGAGGAATATGTATAGTTGCGTGTTTGCGAGAGAGTATATTGTAAGTTATACTTTATTTTTATTTCATGTGGTTGTTTTGTCTGAAAGTCTTATCTGTCGTCATCTTCTATGTTTTGTGTGGACCCCAGAAAGAGGAGCTGATGTTCTGCATCACCTAACGGGGATCCAGTTTGACACCTGGCTCAGGGACAACCCCAGGTGGAGAGAAGTTGTCGTGTCCGAGAGCGTTTGACACTAAGTTTTGTGTTTTGTTGTGTAGGTGCTGGAGCTGATCTGTACCAGGGAGTCTGGCGCCGTGTTCGAGGCCGGCGGTCTGAACTGCGTGCTGAGCTTCATCCGAGACAGCGGCCACCTGGTTCACAAAGACACGCTGCACTCGGCCATGGCCGTCGTGTCCCGACTCTGCAGCAAGATGGAGCCGCAGGATTCGTCTCTGGAGACCTGCGTCGAGTCTCTGTCCAGCCTCCTCAAACACGAAGACCACCAGGTAACCTGCCAGCCCTCTCTTTGGGTTTTTGATATGGATAAGATATCAGTAAATATTGTATCGGTGTCCAAAGAATTGATATAATATTGTATCGTGATAAAACTTGTGATTTGGGTAAAGAGGGGGCGCACACACACACACACACACACACACACACACACACAGCTTTACACGTGTACGAATGTACATGAGGAAACATTTATTAGCAGAAATAGACGCAGATGCATCAAAAACGATGGGAAAAACCTCACACACTCAAACTGAACATACTCATATATTACAGACACACAAGAGGTGTACGCACATGTCAACACAAAAATGAAGACACGCACAAACAAAAAGTCTTAGTTTTTTTTTTATCAGCTGGTTTCTCAGCCGAACTAACCGCTCTCCTCTCTGTCCTCTAGGTATCAGATGGCGCTCTGCGCTGCTTCGCCTCATTGGCCGACAGATTCACCCGCCGCGGCGTGGACCCCGCCCCTTTAGCCAAACACGGGCTGACGGAGGAGCTACTGTCTCGCATGGCGGCCGCCGGCGGCATCGTGTCTGGGCCAGCCTCTTCCTGTAAGCCCGGACGAACCTCGACGGGCGCTGCCCCCTCGGCGCCGGACTCTAAACTGAGCAACCAGGTGTCGACCATCGTGAGCCTGCTGTCCACGCTGTGCAGAGGGTCGCCGCTCGTCACACACGTAGGTCGACTCGCATCAAACACACGCGCACACAGAGTAACGTTACATCCTGGTACCACACACACACACACACAGACAGACAGACAAACACTCATACACACACACACACCTAAGACACACACACACACCTAACACACAGACACACACACACACACACACACACACACACACACACAGTAAACCCTGTTGTTGACACAGTTGTCTGATATGCTCTCGTCCCCCTCTCTCCCGTCTTCAGGACTTGTTGCGTTCAGCGCTGCCCGACTCGATGGAGTCCGCTCTGGGAGGAGACGAGCGCTGCGTGCTGGACACGATGCGTCTGGTGGACCTGCTGCTCGTGCTTCTGTTTGAGGGACGGAAGGCGCTGCCAAAATCCACGGCGGGGTCGACGGGTCGGATCCCCGGCCTGCGGCGCCTCGACAGCTCAGGGGAGAGATCCCACCGACAGCTCATCGACTGTATCCGCAGCAAGGACACGGATGCTCTGATCGACGCCATAGACACTGGAGGTAAGATGAGGACAGAAAGCAGTGCGTAGTGGTCTGAGGAGGATAGGGATGGAGGAGGAGGAGGAGGAGGAGACGAGACAAGGAGGAGGAGGAGAGGGATAGGGATGAAGAAGAGGGAGAGAGGAGGAGGAGGAGGAGAGACAAGTAGAAGGAAGGTTCTATGCAGGTGCGCAGACTTGGTGGATCGCATTTCACACACTTTTGCGTCACCATATGCGCGCAGGTTTCCGTCTCATAACGCTCGGCTAAACGCTAATCTTCCCAACGTTCTGCTAAAGAATTGAAGTTGTTGTTGTTAAAGTTGTTCTCGTTTTCAGTGACTAAAAGTGACCCAATAGTCTCTGTTTCTGCAGCTTTCGAGGTGAACTTCATGGACGATGTTGGACAGACGCTTCTCAACTGGGCCTCAGCTTTTGGCACACAGGAAATGGTAAAAATTATTTTGAGTTGTTTATTTGCCACACAAGGGGTGGGTGGGTGGGTGTGTGTGGGGGTGTGTGTGGGTGGGTCCAAGTATTACTTGTGGGTGGGTCCAAGTATTACTCGTGGGTGGGTCCAAGTATTACTCGTGGGTGGGTCCAAGTATTAGGGTGGGTCCAAGTATTACTCGTGGGTGGGTCCAAGTATTACTTGTGGGTGGGTCCAAGTATTACTCGTGGGTGGGTCCAAGTATTACTCGTTTTACCAACCACGTGTTTGTTGTTGTTGTTGTTCCAGGTGGAGTTTCTATGTGAGAGGGGGGCGGACGTCAACAGAGGTCAAAGGTCGTCTTCACTACACTACGCTGCCTGTTTTGGACGCCCACAAGTAGCAAAGGTAACACAGAGTTGATACACACTGTAAATGAAGCGTCAGATTCTGTGATATGTTGTTCATGTTGAGCGCTGGAATTTAACGGAGTACTCCAGGGGACTTGGGGGATATTTAAAGGGTTTCTCAGGGACTTCCAGGGATTATTATGGGTTTCCACAGATTGTGAAGGAAGATTCAGGACTTCTTTATGGGCTTTTACTTATAACAGTAGTTTTACAGTGTGGTATTAGTACTTTTACTGCAGTAAAGGATCAGAATACTTCTTCCACCACTGGTTATGTTTTGTTCTAAAGTTCTGGCCGTGTGTGTTCTGTTTTTTGAATGTGTCTCTGTGTGTGTGTGTGTGTCTGTCTCTGTGTGTGTGTGTGTGTGTCTCTGTGTGTGTGTGTGTGTGTGTGTGTGTGTGTGTCGGTCTCTGTGTGTGTGTGTGTGTGTGTCTCTGTGTGTGTCTGTGTTTAGACTCTGTTACGTCACGGAGCTAACCCTGACTTGAGAGACGAGGACGGGAAAACTCCTCTGGACAAGGCCAGGGAGCGAGGACACAGCGAGGTGGTGGCTATACTGCAGTCCCCCGGTTAGTATACACACAGTACTACTGTTTACTGTCCAGTACTACTGCTGCTACAGCTGTCCTCTACTACAGAAACTCTGAGTCGTCTAACACTCAAATGATTTAGTCAACTAATCGATTAGTTCATTTAATGGACACATCTGTAAAAACTGATTTTCTCCACAAAGAATCGTGCTCGAAAGTCATTGAGCATAAAAAACTATCATTTTTTTTGTCTACATTTTTCCTTTTTTGGATATTGGACTATGGCATTTTCTTGCCCATAGTATATGGACTATATATGGACTATAAACATTAAGAGAAATGTACTCTATTTGATGATGGCTCTGTGCTTATTATTGTAATTGTCTTATACTGCAGACAATTAGGGGCCGGGATGTTGGAGCCATTTATGTTATTTTATCTTATTTCATATTTTGTTAGTATAATTAACTATGGTTTATTATGATATTGCCTGTTCGGTCTGTCATCAGTGTTTTGTGATTAGAGTAATAAGGTGTCTCAGCTCCGCCTGTTTTGGCTGATCACCTGTACAGGTGGTAGTGTGCAGGTGATTTGTAATGAGGTGGCGGGAGTAGAAGGGACCGTGGTCGTGACTATGATATGTAACAGAAGGAACTGCAAACATAATAAACATTTGAGTGGTTTACATCCTTAATCCTGACATAGCGGCTCCGGCCAAAATTGCGTCAGATGGCGCAACACCGACTAAAGAAGTCTTAGTCGACTGATCGACTCCTAACTTCTGCTTTTGAATAAAGTGAAATACAATAAATAAAAGACCTAAGAATACAAAGGAAAACATGGGTACATAACATATGACAGAATTGTCTAACTAAAAGCCTGTTTGAATACACACACACACACACACACACAGAGATGCACTCACACATACACACAGAAGCACGCACACACAGACGCACACACACAGACACACGCACACACACAGACAGACACACACGCGCACACACAGACAGACACGCACATACACACACGCGCACACACAGACACACACGCACACACACACACAGACACACACGCGCACACAGAGATGCACTCACACGCACACACACACAGAGATGCACTCACACGCACACACACACACACAGAGATGCACTCACACACAGAAGCACGCACATGCACACACACAGATGTACTCACATATACACAGACACACACACAGACGCACACAGAGATGCATGCACACACACACACACAGAAGCGCGCACATGCACACTCACAGACACACACACAGAGATGCACACACACACAAGCACGCACACACACAGACGCACACAGAGATGCACACAGACACGCACGCACGTGCACACACACAACTGATAAGTTGGGACGAAAAAATCCCCAAAAAAACCCGTCTTTTTTTAAAGAATCAACAGAATTTGAACAACGTAAAGAGAGAGGATCTTTAGGTGTCTTCAAAGGCGCCAACAAACAAAACGTAGTATTATTATTATTATTATTATTATTACTGTTGTAACATGAACTTGCGTGTTTCAGGCGACTGGATGTGTCCGGTGAACAAGGGCGACGACAAGAAGAAGAAAGATGCGAACAAGGAGGAGGAGGAGGGCAGCGAGCCCAAAGGAGACCCAGAAATGGCTCCCATCTACCTGAGGAGACTGCTGCCTGTTTTTGCACAAACCTTTCAGCAAACCATGCTGCCTTCTATTAGGTAAAGTGTCACCGACACCTTCAACCGGCTTATTCCTATCATGACGACAGTGACATGAATTTGTGTGGGCTTCTGTTTTTACCGTGATTCCTACGTAGACCGTTTGTCCTGTCGAAGAAATTACCGCCGACTCCTTTCAAAGAGGTTCAAATGGTTCCTGAAAGCAGAGAACGAGAGCTTTCCGCCGAAATATATGACATTACTGTTGAATCAGTAGGAAAGCCAGGAGAAAGTAGGAAGAGGCTCTTCAAAATAGTCTCTGGAAGTCCACTTGTTTTAGTGGATCATTTGCAGCACGCAAACACCACATACAATATTAAATGAAGTTAAGGCCTCCTGCACGCTGGCTGCGTGGCGTTTTCTGTGTCTTTGCACACCAGAAACGTGTCTGACGTGGCGCTGCTGCTGCTGCTGCTAGCCTCGTCTGTACACATGTATGTTTCCCATTGATAAAATGAAATAATAGCGTGTTCTTCTAAAATTACATTTATATCTGCATTTATATCGAAACCTCGAGACTTTCAAACATCAACATGTCATTTATTAAATGTATTTGTGTCAAAATGACATATAAACATCTTTTTCTATTCTATTTTGCCCGTTAGGCGTCGGTTCTATTTCTAGCATGTCACGTGTTTTCGGCGCAGCTCCAGCTGCGCCTGAAACGTGCGTGTCACGCAGGCAGTGTGCACGCTCTAACCTGTTAACATAACGAAATAATGCTGACACGCTCACGCCACCAGCCAGTCTGCAGGAGGCCTATCTGTTGACACAATCCAGTACCGTGAGATATTTAAATGAGCTGATACATGGTTACACCTCATTATCTCTCACCAGTGTATCTCCGTGTGTACTTCGTCCACAGCAATCCCACCAATCAGTCCCAAAACCTCCCAGTTAGAGAGGAAATGACCTCAACATGTTCTTATTACATCTTTACAATCATTCCCTGAAAGAACTGAGCAGGTCTGCCTTGTTGCACCGTCCACATCTTCCCCAAATTAGGACATTTTCAGCGTGTAGCTCGCTAGCTCGAAGGTTGTTGACCATCAGAGTTTTACAAGGCAAGGGACATTCTGCGGCCACTGAATATTTCTGTTCACGTGTGTTGGAAGACTCCTCATGAGACAGCCGGGTGTATTTATTTAGTCTTTTTGTGTGTTTTAGGAAAGCCAGTCTGGCTCTGATCAGGAAGATGGTTCACTACAGCAGCGAAGTCCTGCTGAAGGAAGTCTGTGACAGCGAGACGGGACACAACCTCCCCACGGTGCTGGTGGAGATCACAGCTACCGTCCTCGACCAGGAGGTACGCAGACGCACGCACACTCATACACACACACACGCACACACACGCTTACAGACGTACACAGACATGCACACAGACAGACACACATACATACACACAGACAGACGTGCATGCAGACAGACACTCACAGACACACACACAAACATGCACGCTCACACAGACACGCACGCACACACATGCGCACACACACGCTCATATACACACACACGCTTACAGACGCACGCACGCACGCACACACGCGCACACACACAAACATGCACACACACACACTGTCAAACACTATTTTTTATAACCCTTGTTCTCTGATAACACAAGTAAAGTGATAAAGTTTACTTTTAGTGTGACCAACACAGTCCACTTTCTGGCTTTTTCTGAGTCTTTGAACCATGTCTCACAGTCTTCCTCTGCAGATTAAGTTTGCTCAGCTATGAGCATGAATAACAACTCAGTTGTCCATCTTAATAATGCAGTTTCTATTTCCGCTGTCACAGGGAGTAATACAATTGTCCTCATGGCTGCAGAGTTTATCTTTTTTGTCTCTGTGTGTCTCAGGACGATGACGACGGCCACCTCCTGGCTCTGCAGATCATCAGAGATCTGGTGGATAAAGGGGGAGACGTTTTCCTCGACCAGCTGGCTCGGCTGGGAGTCATCAACAAGGTGTCCACTCTGGCTGGACCGGCGTCCGACGACGAGAACGAAGACGAAACCAAACCTGAGAAGGTAGAGAGACAGAGGGAGAGAGGGAGACAGAGAGACAGGGAGAGGGACAGAGACAGACAGACCGAGAGAGAGAATGATGCTTTGAAAAAAATGTACAAACATAACAAATAACAAAATAATTTTAAAAAAGTGTAGAAAAAGAACAACGAAATGTTGATGTTTCGACCCAGAAAAACACAAAGTAGCATGGTCGACGGGAAGACAACACAAGGGTTAAAGCTAACGTACTTGCACTTACTTGTTGCTGTCCGGAGTTTGTACCTTCAAGGTTGAAAGGACTTTATTGGAAGTCTCTGTGGATGAAAGCGTCAGCTAAATGACATGTAACGTCCCATAGGAGGAGGAGGCGCAGGAGGACGCGAGGGAGATCCAGCAGGGGAAGCCCTACCACTGGAAGGACTGGTCCATCATCAGAGGGAGGGACTGTCTCTACATCTGGTCCGACGCCGCCGCGCTCGAACTCTCCAACGGCTCCAACGGCTGGTTCCGCTTCATCCTGGACGGGAAGCTGGCCACCATGTACTCCAGCGGGAGTCCAGAGGGGGGGTCGGACAGCTCCGGTACTAAACTACTCACTCATCATGGCACACTTACGGGTTATACCTTCCATATAATATAAGTTAGGCCTGCACGATTTGGGGAAAAATATGAATCACGATTTTTTTAGCTTAGTATTGATATCATGATTCTCTGCCATGATAAGTGTAATGTTTATTGCACACATTAACAGTACCAAACATAGATTTTTTGGCACCTATAGCACATTGTGCATCACCGCAAAGCCTGTAAACATAGAGGCTACAATGAATAAAGAAAATGTAGTACATACTGGCCATTTAAGTACAGTAGGCTACCAAAGATAGTGACATATAACACACAGAACTAAATATGGCCCTGATACAGGCTCTATCTGGACTCCTTCAACATGTCTTTACATCATTAAAACATGTCAATGTCAAATGCTTTCAGTAAATTAATTGAAGAAACGGACAACATAAATGAGACCACAAACAACATACAATATGTGGCTCCAACACTACATCTGGTAAGAATGAAACTATGACCTGAACTGAACAGCTCCCCCTCTTCTCCCCCGGTGCAGAGTCTCGCAGTGAGTTCCTGGAGAAGCTGCAGCGAGCGAGGAGTCAGGTGAAGCCAGTGACCGTCAGCCAACCCATCCTGTCCAGCGTGGGTCCCACCAAGCTGACGGTGGGGAACTGGTCCCTGACCTGCCTGAAGGACGGAGAGATCGCCATCCACAACTCGGACGGGCAGCAGGCCACCATCCTGAAGGAAGACCTGCCGGGCTTCGTCTTCGAGTCCAACAGAGGAACCAAACACTCGTTCACTGCCGAGACTTCGCTGGGTGAGACTTTTTTTAAAGTTTAGTTTATATCGATCACATAGATACACAACATCACATACAAACTGTGTGTGTCTCTCTCTCTGTGTCTCTCTCTGTCTGTCTGTGTGTGTCTGTCTGTCTGTCTGTCATGTGAGTGTGTGTGCGTGTGTGTGTCACCGTTGTCTGTCTGTGTGCGTGCGTGTGTGTGTCACCGGTGTCTGTGTGCGTGTCACCGGTGTGTCTCTCTGTGTGTGTGTGTGTGTCACCGGTGTGTGTCTCTCTCTGTGTGTGTCACCGGTGTGTGTGTGTGTGTGTGTGTGTGTCACCGGTGTGTCTCTGTGTGTGTGTGTCACCGGTGTGTGTCTCTCTGTGTGTGTGTCACCGGTGTGTGTTTGTGTGTGTCTCTCTGTGTGCGCGTGTCACCGGTGTGTGTGTGTGTGTGTGTGCGCGTGCGCCTCTGCTCTTTAAAGCTTCTTGCCTATAATAGTAGAGCGGCAAAGATGAGTTGATTAGTTGTCAATTATTAACTAAATTGCCAACTATTTTGGTAATCAATTAATTGGTTTGAGTGTATATATATTTTATTTTTATGAAATGTGTTCAGGCTCTGAGTTTGTGACGGGCTGGACGGGGAAGCGAGGCAGGAAGCTGAAGTCGAAGCTGGAGAAGACGAAGCAGAAGGTGAAGAGCATGGCGAGGGAGCTATACGACGATCACTTCAAAGCCGTAGAGAGCATGCCCCGAGGAGTGGTGGTCACGCTCAGGAACATCTCCACACAGCTGGAGTCTGCCTGGGAGCTGCACACCAACAGACAGGTGCTCGCACACGCAGAGACGCACGCACACAGACATGCAGAGATGGACACACACACACACACACAGACAGACAGAGACACACACACACAGACAGAGACACACACACACACACACACACACACACACACACAGAGACACGCACACAGACAGAGACACACACACACGTACACACACACACACACACACACAGACACACACACAGACAGAGACACACACACACACACACACACACACAGACAGAGACACGCACACAGACAGAGACACGCACACAGACAGAGACACACACACAGACAGAGACACACACACACGTACACACAGGCACACACACACAGGCACACTTACAGACATACACACACACACAGAGACAGACACACACACACACACACACACACACACACACACACACACACACACACACACACACACACTTACACACACACACACACACACACAAACGCACACTTACACAGACACACACACACAGAGACAGACACACACACACACACACACACACACACACACACACAGAGACAGACACAGAGACAGACAGACACACACACACACTTACAGACACACACACAGGCACACTTACAGAAAGACACACACACACACACAGACAGACACACAGAGACAGACCAAGGTTTTGTTTGAAGTTTAGTTTGAGTTAGTTCATTAGACTGTTTGCCAGTTTTAGTTTTTCTTGAAGGTTTTAGTTTTCATTTAGTTTGTTTACTAAAAATAATTTTCACTGCTTATTTTAGTTTCAGTTTAAGTCGAGATTCTTAGCGACGCTGTAGGTGTTACTGAAGGTGTGATGTGTTTTGTGCTGTCAGTGTATCGAAGGGGAGAACACATGGAGGGACCTGATGAAAACCGCTCTGGAGAACCTGATCGTAGTTTTAAAAGATGAAAACACCATTTCTCCGTACGAGATGTGTAGCAGTGGCCTGGTCCAGGCTCTGTTCACCGTCCTCAACAATGTGAGTCTTTCTTTTTAATCAAAGTCCACCGGTGGTGGAATGTAACTAAGTACATTTACTCCAGTACTGTACTTCAGTCCTAATGTTGAGGTACTTTACTTGAGGCTACATTTCAGAGAGAAATATTGGACTTTTTACTCCACTACATTCATCTGTTACAGCTTTAGTTACTAGTTACTTTAGTTACTCCACTACATTCATCTGTTCCAGCTTTAGTTACTAGTTACTTTAGTTACTCCGCTACATTCATCTGTTCCAGCTTTAGTTACTAGTTACTTTAGTTACTCCGCTACATTCATCTGTTCCAGCTTTAGTTACTAGTTACTTTAGTTACTCCGCTACATTCATCTGTTCCAGCTTTAGTTACTCCGCTACATTCATCTGTTCCAGCTTTAGTTACTAGTTACTTTAGTTACTCCGCTCCATTCATCTGTTCCAGCTTTAGTTACTAGTTACTTTAGTTACTCCGCTACATTCATCTGTTCCAGCTTTAGTTACTAGTTACTTTAGTTACTCCGCTACATTCATCTGTTCCAGCTTTAGTTACTAGTTACTTTAGTTACTCCGCTACATTCATCTGTTCCAGCTTTAGTTACTAGTTACTTTAGTTACTCCGCTACATTCATCTGTTCCAGCTTTAGTTACTAGTTACTTTAGTTACTCCGCTACATTCATCTGTTCCAGCTTTAGTTACTAGTTACTTTAGTTACTCCGCTACATTCATCTGTTCCAGCTTTAGTTACTAGTTACTTTAGTTACTCCGCTACATTCATCTGTTCCAGCTTTAGTTACTAGTTACTTTAGTTACTCCGCTCACATTCATCTGTTCCAGCTTTAGTTACTAGTTACTTTAGTTACTCCGCTACATTCATCTGTTCCAGCTTTAGTTACTCCGCTACATTCATCTGTTCCAGCTTTAGTTACTAGTTACTTTAGTTACTCCGCTCCATTCATCTGTTCCAGCTTTAGTTACTAGTTACTTTAGTTACTCCGCTACATTCATCTGTTCCAGCTTTAGTTACTAGTTACTTTAGTTACTCCGCTACATTCATCTGTTCCAGCTTTAGTTACTAGTTACTTTAGTTACTCCGCTACATTCATCTGTTCCAGCTTTAGTTACTAGTTACTTTAGTTACTCCGCTACATTCATCTGTTCCAGCTTTAGTTACTAGTTACTTTAGTTACTAGTTACTTTAGTTACTCCGCTACATTCATCTGTTCCAGCTTTAGTTACTAGTTAATAACAATATAAGGACTACAAGTCCAGCTGAGATGATCAGACCATTAAACACACAGCTGGTTAGAGAGAGAGAGAGAGAGAGAGAGAGAGAGGGGGGCCTGCAGGACTTACAGAAGTAATAGAGTATTGTTACAGTGTGGTATTAGTACTTTTACTGCAGTAAAGGATCTGAATACTCCCAGCGCTGGTCTTTACCCTAAAACACAGTTAAAGGTGGATGTAAAGTGAGTTTTTCTGTGTGTTATGTTTGCAGAGTGTTGAACTGGACCTGAAACATGATTGTAAGCCTTTAATGGAGAGGATCAATGTCTTTAAGGCGGCTTTCAGCGAGAATGAAGACGATGAAAGGTAACACAGGGTTTATTTCTCTAGAGCTGCAAAGATGAATTGATTAATCCATTAGTTCTCACCTATAGGGATGTCACGAGAACCTGTACTCATGTACCAAGTCTGGACAAGAACCCGAAAACGTGACGGGAGTCACAGGGGCATTATATACACCTAATGCAACGCTACCAAATACCTTTGGTATTTAGTGTTGTGTACTTTTGGTATTGTGACATCCCTATTCAACTATTAAATGAATCACCAACTATTTTGATGATTGATTAATCAGTTTGAGTCATTTTTTATGATAAGAAAAAGTGTCAGATTGAACCTGGACTGTTTGTGTGTCTGCAGCCGACCAGCTGTTGCCTTAATCCGTAAACTGATCGCAGTCCTGGAGTCGATAGAACGTCTACCTCTGCACCTGTACGACACTCCAGGATCCACTTACAACCTGCAGGTAATAGGCGTAAGTCAGGGTGCAACAGTTAGGGTGTCCCCATGGCCGGGTGGTGGGGTTGTGGGGGGGGGGGGAGTAAAACGCCACGTTAGTTAGTGAATATAACGACCAACTTCCCCGTTGGGCATCATGGTATCAATACAGTCATCATGGTATCAATACAGTCATCGTTCTCTTTCCCCCGTCGGAGAATGCTTTGGTTTGAATGTGCTCCGTTGGTAGTAGTGTTGGTGCTTGGTGCTTTTTTTTCTTCCTTTTTTTTTTTTTTTAGGAAACATTTTTGACTTTTTTTTTTCTCGACATTGGACACATTTTTTCTGTGTTTTTTATTTATTTTTTTTCGGCGCTTTGACTTATTTTTTTTTGTCCGTTTTCTTTTTATGTTGAAACTTTAAGACTCCTTTACCCCAGACTATATATATATATATATATATATATATATATATATATATATATATATATATATATATATATATATATATATATATTAAAGGTTTTTTTGAGTTTTTTGATTTGAATGTGTAATTTATTTTTTTTAAGAAATATTTTTGACCTTTTATTTAATTTTTTTGTCGCTTTTGACTTATTTTTTTATTTATTTTTTGGGACTTTTTTTTTATAAAGGTTTTTTTACTTTTTTATTTGTATATGCTGTTGGTAGTAATTGAGTTGGTGTTTGATGTTTTTGACGTTTTTTTCTTCCTTTTTTTGACTTTTTGTTTTCGACATTCGACACATTTTTCTGCTTTTTTTTAAAATTATTTTTTTCCTTCTCTTTTTTCGGTGCTTTGACTTATTTTATATATTTTTATACGTTTTTGAAACTGTTACTTTTTTTTTGCCTTTATATTTTTTGCTTGGTTTCGACATTTGACCGTCTGTCTTCGGTGCTTCTGACATTTTTTTTAAATGTTTTTCGACGCTTTTTCTAAATCTTTCGTAAAGGGGCCAGTAATAATGACTAAAGGCAAGCAGAGCATTTCTTTTCCACTTGCCTGACCGGACAAGTGAAAAACAAAAACCTTAACGTTGAAGCTTGGGGGGGGGACTCTGACTTCTGTCTTCTTAACTGGGTGCGTATGTGCCTTTGTGCCTTTGTGCTCGTCAGATCTTGACGAGGAGGTTGCGGTTCCGTCTGGAGCGAGCGCCCGGTGAGACGGCGCTGATCGACCGAACGGGCCGCATGTTGAAGATGGAACCGCTCGCCACCGTGGAGTCTCTGGAGCAGTACCTGTTGAAGATGGTGAGAACACACAGAACAGAAATTACAGAGTAGTACTGACCAAACTGGTGAAATACTTGGCTAAAAGTACTGACTAAACAGTAGAAATAATAGCTTAAAGTACTGACTAAACAGTTGTAATAGTAGCTTAAAGTACTGACTAAACAGCTGAAATAGTAGCTAAAAGTACTGACTAAACAGCTGAAATAGTAGCTTAAAGTACTGACTAAACAGCTGACTGAACAGTTGTAATAGTATCTAAAAGTACTGACTGAACAGCTGACTGAACAGTTGTAATAGTAGCTTAAAAGTACTGACTGAACAGTATATGTAATAGTAGCTAAAAGTACTGACTGAACAGTTGACTAATAGCTTATAGTAGCTAAAAGTACTGACTAAACAGTTGTAATAGTAGCTTAAAGTACTGACTAAACAGCTGACTGAACAGTTGTAATAGTATCTAAAAGTACTGACTGAACAGTTGTAATAGTATCTAAAAGTACTGACTGAACAGTTGTAATAGTAGCTAAAAGTACTGACTGAACAGTTGTAATAGTAGCTAAAAGTACTGACTGAGCAGTTGTAATAGTAGCTTAAAGTACTGACTGAACAGTTGTAATAGTAGCTTAAAGTACTGACTGAACAGCTGACTGAACAGTTGTAATAGTAGCTTAAAGTACTGACTAAACAGCTGACTGAACAGTTGTAATAGTAGCTTAAAGTACTGACTGAACAGCTGACTGAACCGTTGTAACAGTAGCTTAAAGTACTGACTGAACAGTTGTAATAGTAGCTTAAAGTACTGACTAAACAGCTGACTGAACAGTTGTAATAGTAGCTTAAAGTACTGACTGAACAGTTGTAATAGTAGCTTAAAGTACTGACTGAACAGTTGTAATAGTAGCTTAAAGTACTGACTGAACAGCTGACTGAACAGTTGTAATAGTAGCACCTCACGCTCTTTCCCTCCCAGGTGGCGAAGCAGTGGTACGACTTTGAGCGCTCGTCCTTTGTCTTTGTGAGGAAGCTGAGGGAAGGACAGACCTTCACGTTCAGACACCAACACGACTTTGACGAGAATGGAATCATCTACTGGGTCGGAACCAACGCCAAGTAAGACCTGCGGCTGCAGTCACACTATAAATCCTTATTTACTTCTAACTTTATTGAATAATCTTACTTTAAAAGTACACGTTTGGTGCGTTATAGGTTGGGTGAGAGTTGCTCCAAATGTCACATTTTATGCAGCATGTACCTTTTGGCATTAAGCAGAGCGGCGTTAAATTAGCTGATTTTTGAATGGAGTTTGGTCTGGCATCGTTTTGTATGTTTCAAGTTAGACCCTGTAAATGTCCCATGTTTTAGGATTTCATATTTCCTCTTTTTTTATATTTGTGGACTTATTAAGAGTTTAACCGTCGTGTTGTCTTCCCGTCGACCTGCAACTTTCAGTTGTTGAGTCAAAATTTTAAATTGAAAACCTTTTTATCAACGTTTTTGTCACTTTTCTTTGACATTTTTGAACAAACATGTTCAAAAAAAGTGACAAAAATGTCAAAAAAAGTGACAAATGTCAGTGACAAATGTAAAAAAAAGTGACTAAAATGTAAAAAAAAATGACAAATGTCAAAAAAGTGACAAATGTATAAATAAAATAAGAGTGAAATTTGGGGAAAAACCACCAAAACTTCAAAAGTCTCAATTTTTTGAACGTTTTGTTACCTTTTTTTTGTGACAATTTTGGTCACTGTTTTTTGGACATTTGTCACTTTTTTTGACAATGTTCAAAATGTGACAAAAGTCAAAAAAAGTGACTAAAATGTCAAAAGTGACTAAAATGTCAAAAAGTAACAGATGTAAAGTGACAAATGTCAAAAAGTCAAAAAAAGTGACAAATGTATGACATAAATGACAAATGTAAAAAATGACAAATGAAAAGCAAATTTGGGAAAAAAACCACCAAAACTTCAGCAATTTTTGAACGTTTTGTTACTTTTTTTTTGTGACAATTTTGTCACTATGGACATTTGTCACTTTTTTTTGACAATGTTCAAAAAGTGCAAAAGTCAAAGTGACTAAAATGTCAAAAGTGACTAAAATGTCAAAAAGTAACAGATGATGACAAATGTCCAAAAAAAGTGACAAAATGTAAAAAAGTGCCAAATGTTCAAAAAGTGCTAAAAAGCCAAAAAGTGACAAATGTAAAAAAAAGTGACAAATGTATAAAAAAAGAGGGAAATTTGGGAGAAAAACACAAACTTCAAAAGTCAATTTTTTTCACATGTTTTGATCTTTGATTTTTATGTCACTTTTTTTGGACATTTTTGAACAAATGTCAAAAAGTGACTGAAATGTCAAAAGTGACTGAAATGTCAAAAGTGACTAAAATGTCAAAAAGTGACTAAAATGTCAAAAGTGACTAAATGTCAAAAGTCAAAAAGTGACAAATGAACACCAAAACTTCAAAAGTGTAAATTTTTTTGAACATGTTTTGTTACCTTTCTTTGACATTTTTGTCACTTTTTTTTGTTGACATTTTTTGTCACTGTTTTTTTGACATTTTGGTCACTGTTTTTGGGACATTTGTCACTTTTCTTTGACATTTTTGAACAAATGTTCAAAATGTGACAAAAGTCAAAAAGTGACAAAAATGTCAAAAAGTGACAAATGTCCAAAAAAAGTGACAAAAGTCCAAAAAGTGCCAAATGTAAAAAAAGTGACAAATGTATAAAAAAATAAGAGGGAAATTTGGGAGAAAAAACACCAAAACTTCAAAAGTGTAAATTTTTTGAACATGTTTTGTTACCTTTTTTTGACATTTTTGTCACTTTTTTTGGACATTTTTGAACAAATGGTCAAAGTGAGAAATGTCAAAAAGTGACAAATGTAAAAAAAAAGTGACAAAAAAGTGACTGAAATGTTTTTTTTACGTTTGTCACTTTTTTTGGACATTTGCCACTTTTCTTTGACATTTTTGAACAAAAGTTCAAAAAGTGACAAAAATGTCAAAGTGACTAAAATGTCCAAAAAAGTGACTAAAATGTCCAAAAAAGTGACTAAAATGTCCAAAAGTGACAAATGTTCAAAAAAGTGACAAAAGTCAAAAAAGTGACAAATGTATAAAAAAAATAAGAGGGACATTTGGGAAAAAAACACCAAAACTTCAAAAGTGTACATTTTTTTGACATTTTTGTCATTTTTTTTGACATTTTTGAACAAATGTTCAAAAGGTGACAAAAGTCAAAAGGTGACAAAAGTCAAATTTGAAAAAATGTCAAAAAGTAACAGATGTATAAAAAAATAAGAGGGAAATTTGGGGAGAAAAAACACTAAACTTCAGTGTAAATTTTTTGAACATGTTTTGTTACCTTTTGACACTTTTTGTCACTTTTTTGGCATTTTTGAACAAATGGTCAAAAGGTGACAAAAGTCAAAAGGTGACAAAGTCAAAAAGGTGACAAAAGTCAAATTTGAAAAAATGTCAAAAAGTAACAGATGTCCAAAAAGTGACAAAAGTCAAAAAAGTGACAAAGTCAAAAGCAAGACAAATGCAGTGACAAAATGTCAGACAAAAAGTGACTGAAATGGTACGCTTGTCACTTTTTTTTGACATTTGTAACTTTTTCTTTGACATTTTTGAACAAATGTCCAAAAAGTGACAAAATGTCCAAAAAGGGACTAAAAATGTCCAAAAGGGACTTAAAAGTGACTAAAATGTCCAAAAGTGACTAAAATGTCTAAAAGTGACAAATGTTCAAAAAAGTGACAAAAGTCAAAAAAGTGACAAATGTATAAAAAAATAAGAGGGAAATTTGGGAAAAAAACACCAAAACTTCAAAAGTGTAAATTTTTTTGACATTTTTTGTCACCTGACTATTTTTTGAACAATGTTCAAAAGGTGACAAAAGCTGCAGACAAAAGTCAAAAAGTGACAAAAAGTGCCAAATTTTGAGTGACAAAAGAATAGATGCCAAAAAGTGACAATTTGGGGAAGAAGGAAATTTCGGGAGAAAAACACCAAAACTCAAAAGTGTAAATATACTGTTATTTTTACATTTTTGTCACTTTTCTTTGACATTTTTTGAACAAATGTTCAAAAAGCACTGAATGTCCAAAAAGGGACTAAAATGTCAAAAAGTGACAAAAATGTCAAAGTGACAAATGTTTAAAAAAAAGTGACAAATGACAGAGACAAATGTATAAAAAAAATAAAAGAGGGAAATTTGGGAAAAAAAACACCAAAACTTCAAAAGTGTAAATTTTTTTTGAACATGTTTTGTCACTCACATTTTTGACAATTTTTCAAAAGGTGACAAAAGTCAGTGACAAAAGTCAATGACAAAAATGTCAAAAAGTGACAAATGTCCAAAAAAAGTGACAAAAGTCAAAAAAGTGACAAAATGTCCAAAAGTGACAAATGTTCAAAAAAGTGACAAAAGTCAAAAAAGTGACAAATGTATAAAAAAAATAAGAGGGACATTTGGGAAAAAAAACACCAAAACTTCAAAAGTGTAAATTTTTTTGACATTTGTTACATGTGACATTTTTGACAAATGTCAAAAGTGATAAATGTCAAAAGTGACAAAATGTCAAAAGTGACAAATGTCAAAATTTGACAAAATGTCCAAAAGTAACAGATGTCAAAAAAGTGACAAAAGTCAAAAAAGTGACAAATGTCAAAAAAAGTGACAAAAATGTCAGTGACAAAAAAAGTGACTGAAATGTTTTTTTTTTACGTTTGTCACTTTTTTTTGACATTTTTGAACAAATGTTCAAAAAGTGACAAAAATGTCCAAAAAAGTGACTAAAATGTCCAAAAAAGTGACTAAAATGTCCAAAAGTGACTAAAATGTCCAAAAAAGGGACTAAAATGTCCAAAAGTGACAAATGTTCAAAAAAGTGACAAAAGTCAAAAAAGTGACAAATGTATAAAAAAAATAAGAGGGAAATTTGGGAAAAAAAACACCAAAACTTCAAAAGTGTACATTTTTTTGACATTTTTGTCACTTTTTTTGACATTTTTGAACAAATGTTCAAAAGGTGACAAAAGTCAAAAGGTGACAAAAGTCAAAAAGTGACAAAAATGTCAAAAAGTGACAAATGTCCAAAAAAAGTGACAAAAATGTCAGTGACAAAAAAGTGACTGAAATGTTTTTTTTTTACATTTGTCACTTTTCTTTGACATTTTTGAACAAATGTTCAAAAAGTGACTAAAATGTCCAAAAAAGTGACTAAAATGTCCAAAAGTGACAAATGTTCAAAAAAGTGACAAAAGTCAAAAAAGTGAGAAATGTATAAAAAAAATAAGAGGGAAATTTGGGAAAAAAACACCAAAAACTTCAAAAGTGTACATTTTTTTTGACATTTTTGTCATTTTTTTTGACATTTGTCACTTTTTGACATTTGTGTCATGTGACAAATGTTCAAAAATGTGACAAAATGTCCAAAAAAAGTGACAAAATGTCCAAAAAGTGACTAAAATGTCAAAAAAGTGACAAATGTCCAAAAAGTGCCAAGTCAAAAAAAGTGACAAATGTATAAAAAAAAAAAAAAAAAAAAATAAGAGGGAAATTTGGGAAAAAAAACACCAAAACTTCAAAAGTGTAAATATGTTTTGTTACCTTTTTTTGACATTTTTGTCACTTTTTTTTGGACATTTTTGAACAAATGGTCTAAAATGTCCAAAAGTGAGTAAAATGTCCAAAAGTGACAAATGTAAAAAAAAAGTGACAAAAATGTCAGTGACAAAAAAGTGACTGAAATGTTTTTTTTTTTACGTTTGTCACTTTTTTTGGACATTTGTCACTTTTCTTTGACATTTTTGAACAAATGTTCAAAAAGTGACTAAAATGTCCAAAAGGGACTAAAATGTCCAAAAAATGACAAAAGTCAAAAAGTGACAAAAGTCAAAAAAGTGACAAATGTATAAAAAAATAAGAGGGAAATTTGGGAAAAAAACACCAAAACTTCAAAAGTCAATTTTTTTTAACATGTTTTGTTACCTTTTTTTGACATTTGTCACTTTTTTTGGACATTTGTGTCATTTTTCTTTGACATTTTTGAACAAAAATGTTCAAAAAAGTGACAAAAATGTCAAAGTGACAAATGTATAAAAAAAAAATTAAGAGGGAAATTTGGGAAAAAAAACACCAAAACTTAAAAAGTCTGTTGTTTGAACATGTTTGTTACCTTTTTTCAACGTTCTTTTATCAGTAGTTTTTTCTTAAAATCCTATAAAACTGACAAACAATCTTGTCAACTTCAATGAAAGTAGTGAACTGATTATTTATTTAACTTGTGTAGAGCGTCGTCGATCCACGTTATTTTTTTTGGGACAATTTGTTGGAAAGAGAACCCAAATTTCTGATAGATAAACTCTTTGAAGGACAGCAGGAATGAATATTAAAAAATATGATTTGTGTTTTCAGATTCTGCTTTTTATCCGAGGTAGTTTTAGGTCATACTTTTGGGTCGTCATCACAACTGGACTTGCGTTACATTTTTATCTTAATAGACGCCTTATATTCTTTGTTCCGTTCAGGACGGCCTACGAGTGGGTGAATCCCGCTGCCTACGGCCTGGTGGTGGTGACATCATCAGAGGGGCGTAACCTCCCCTACGGGCGTCTGGAGGACATCCTGAGTCGGGATAGCTCCGCCCTCAACTGCCACACCAACGACGACAAGAACGCCTGGTTCGCCGTCGACCTCGGCCTCTGGGTCATTCCTTCAGCTTACACCCTGAGACACGCCAGGTAATAAACCAAACGTACACCCTGAGATACGCCAGGTAATAAACCAAACTTACACCCTGAGACACGCCAGGTAATAAACCAAACATATACCCTGAGACACGCCGATTAATAAACCAAACATATACCCTGAGACACGCCAGGTTAATAAACCAAACGTACCCTACTGAGACACGCCAGGTAATAAACCAAACATATACCCTGAGACATGCAGGTTAATAAACCAAACATACACCCTGAGACACGCCAGGCAATAAACCAAACATACACCCTGAGACACGCCAGGTAATAAACCAAACATACACCCTGAGACACGCCAGGTAATAAACCAAACATACCCTACTGAGACACGCCAGGTAATAAACCAAACATACCTTACTGAGACACGCCAGGTAATAAACCAAACATACCCTACTGAGACACGCCAGGTAATAAACCAAACATACACCCTGAGACACGCCAGGTTAATAAACCAAACATACACCCTGAGACACGCCAGGTTAATAAACCAAACATACCCTACTGAGACACGCCAGGTTAATAAACCAAACATACACCCTGAGACACGCAGGTTAATAAACCAAACATACACCCTGAGACACGCAGGTTAATAAACCAAACATACACCCTGAGACACGCCAGGTTAATAAACCAAACATACACCCTGAGACACGCCAGGTTAATAAACCAAACATACACCCTGAGACATGCAGGTTAATAAACCAAACATACACCCTGAGACACGCCAGGTAATAAACCAAACATACACCCTGAGACACGCCAGGTTAATAAACCAAACATACCCTACTGAGACACGCAGGTTAATAAACCAAACATACACCCGGAGACACGCCAGGTTAATAAACCAAACATACACCCTGAGACACGCCAGGTAATAAACCAAACATACACCCTGAGACACGCAGGTTAATAAACCAAACATACACCCAGAGACACGCCAGGTAATAAACCAAACATACACCCTGAGACACGCCAGGTAATAAACTAAACCTACACCCTGAGACACGCCAGGTTAATAAACCAAACATACACCCTGAGACACGCAGGTTAATAAACCAAACATACATTCTGAGACACGCAGGTTAATAAACCAAACATACACCCTGAGACACGCCAGGTAATAAACCAAACATACCCTACTGAGACACGCAGGTTAATAAACCAAACATACACCCTGAGACACGCCAGGTTAATAAACCAAACATACACCCTGAGACACGCCAGGTAATAAACCAAACATACCTTACTGAGACACGCAGGTTAATAAACCAAACATACCTTACTGAGACACGCAGGTTAATAAACCAAACATACACCCAGAGACACGCCAGGTAATAAACCAAACGTACACCCTGAGACGCGCCAGGTTAATAAACCAAACATACCCCACTGAGACACGCAGGTTAATAAACCAAACAGACTCAAATGAGCCATCTGATTGGTGGAGAGCTGACCAGGAAACGGGGAGCGGGATGAGCGTGACGAGATACCTTTGTTGATGTGAAATGAAGACAGATTCAGCAGCTGCACGGCCTGTTTCTCTCTTCAGATGTTTCCAGAAACACGTTACGGTGAACTATTTTAGGACAATATGAGATCGTGTTCTGAACGATGTTCAGTCTGGCTTTGAGTTTCCGGAGAAGCTGTCAGTACCCGATCCGTACCGCCTGTAAGATCCGTTCAGCACATGTGCAGAACCTCAACGTGTTTTACGACGCTGCCTGATCAGTTCTGCTCTTCCGCGAACACCTGCAGACTCCACAGCTCTATGCACGCGTTGGCGTAAGGACGTTTGGACATTTCTGGTTACCAGAAGAAAACAATAGACCGTGACAGTCGACCGTTATGATGGCAGAGATGACGTTTACAAGGTGTTTGCTGGAGCTGCCTAAAGTATCTGTTAATGGTATACGGAGGGTCGTCCAGCCATCCAGTACGACGCCACGTAGCAAATTAACGCTAGCTAGCCTGAGCTAGACGCCTTGCTTTGGTGTTTTAAGTCATGACTCCGTCCTGCTTCAGGTTAATCATGCTTTAAATAAAGTGTAAGCATGTGTATACCTCTCACTTCATGTGTTTGTACTTCGATGAAAGTATCAGGTAAAAACAGGGCTACAAATGAGATCTCCGTGAGAGACCAGCTAACTCCTAGCTAACTATTATGTAGCTCAATGCTGGACATTTCACCCCAAATTCCGGTCACTTTACTGTATTTGTATTTGGTTTAGAAGCCTTTATTGGTGATTTTTTACGGTACAAAGTCCTGCTACATACGTGCATATATAGCTAGCTATATATGCTCCGCTATGTCGCGTTAGCATGCAGCTACAATAGTTAGCTTTGAGTATGCTAACGTTAGATTGTAGTGGAACGAAGCAGCACTTTCTAACGTCAAAAATCGCAGATAAGACTACACAATCGGACATGTTTCAGCAGGAATGTGACCCAGAATTGGGGAGAATTTAACAACATTGCCAGCTAAGATGACTTTTACTAGTTTACTGCCGTTAGCATGTAGCTACTATAGAGTTTACTGCCGTTAGCATGTAGCTACTATAGTGTTTACTGCCGTTAGCATGTAGCTACTATAGTGTTTACTGCCGTTAGCATGTAGCTACTATAGTGTTTACAACATTGCCAGCTAAGATGACTTTTACTAGTTTACTGCCGTTAGCATGTAGCTACTATAGTGTTTACTGCCGTTAGCATGTAGCTACTAAAGTGTTTACTGCCGTTAGCATGTAGCTACTAAAGTGTTTACTGCCGTTAGCATGTAGCTAATAAAGTGTTTACTGCCGTTAGCATGTAGCTACTATAGTGTTTACTGCCGTTAGCATGTAGCTACTATAGTGTTTACTGCCGTTAGCATGTAGCTACTATAGTGGTATACAGCAGTTGTGGCTGGAAGAGCTGCACTTATGTACGTTTACACTTCATCGCATTAATAACAGACAGTCTATGGTTATTAGTCAAGACAAAGTATTAAAAGTAAAAACATAAACAACACAACAACGACGACGTCGCTACACGGTTTTGGATCAGTGACCAGTCTCGATTGTTTAACTATGACTATTGTATAATAAAGATTTAATAAAACAGTGATGTTTGGTCGTAAAGTGTTTCAACGCATGCGTGGTACAAATCTCACAGGGACATCGTTAGTTTTCTACTACGTAATTATATGCAGGACGGATCTCACAGGCGGTACGGATCGGGTACTGACAGCAGCCAGACCCACGTGATGCGTTCGTCCAATCAGCTGCCGGTTTTCATTTTTGGGCAACAATACAGATGAGCGCCGCCTGCTGTTATGGAGACGTATTACGTCTCGTCTCTTCGGTGTTCTGAGGAACTTTTTGGACCAACTCGGGGAGACTGATCAGTCAAACTGGCTTTACTGCTGACGGTCGGCGTCTGGTGGGTGTGTGACGGCCGTCTGGTGGGTGTGCGTGACGGCCGTCTGGTGGGTGTGTAACGGCCGTCTGGTGGGTGTGTGACGGCCGTCTGGTGGGTGTGTGACGGCCGTCTGGTGGGTGTGTGACGGCCGTCTGGTGGGTGCGTGACGGCCGTCTGGTGGGTGTGACGGCCGTCTGGTGGGTGCGTGTGGGTGTGTGACGGCCGTCTGGTGGGTGTGTCTGGGCCTTAACGTACACCCTGAGAGACACAAGATAACGAAACAAACGCACCTTCATCCTAAAACATGCAAGGTAACGACCAAAACCAATAATCTTATTTCATCTATCCTTTTTTCCCCCATTTCATCTATCTCCCCCTCCCTCCTCTTCTTCCCCGTCCTCTTCTTCTTCCCCGTCCTCTTCTTCTTCCCCGTCCTCCTCTTCTTTCCCGTCCTCCTCTTCTTCCCCGTCCTCCTCTTCTTCCCCGTCCTCCTCCTCCTCTTCTTCCCCGTCCTCCTCCTCTTCTTCCCCGTCCTCCTCCTCTTCTTCCCCGTCCTCCTCCTCTTCTTCCCCCGTCCTCCTCCTCCTCTTCTTCCCCGTCCTCCTCTTCTTCCTGTCCTCCTCCTCTTCTTCCCCATCCCCCTCTTCCTCTTCTTCCCCGTCCTCCTCCTCCTCCTCCTCTTCCTCCTCTTCCCCGTCCTCCTCCTCCTCCTCCTCCTCTTCTTCCTCCTCCTCCTCCTCCTCCCGTTCTCCTCCTGCAGGGGTTATGGCCGCTCTGCGTTGAGAAACTGGGTGTTTCAGGTGTCGAAGGACGGTCAGAACTGGACGACTCTCTACACCCACGTAGACGACTGCAGCCTCAACGAACCGGGGTAAGACGTTCCTCTTTGTACCAAATAACTGATCAATGAATCAACTGTAACCATCAGTTCATTCTGCACCATTTGTGACATAATTCTCATCTGCACGTGGGAGAAAGTACCCAGAATTCTCCACTTATCCATCGAATAAACGAACACTAAGAGGCTAATGTGAAGCTATTTTTGTTTCCCGTCTGTCTCAGGTCGACGGCCACGTGGCCTCTGGACCCGTCCAAGGAGGAGAAGCAGGGCTGGAGACACATCCGGATCAAACAGATGGGGAAGAACGCCAGCGGTCAGACTCACTACCTGTCTCTGTCTGGACTCGAGCTGTACGGCACCGTCACCGCCGTCTGCGAGGACCAGCTCGGTAAGGCCGCCACCTGCGGTTCCTCTTGTGTTCAGGACGTGAGAAGATCACAGCGTTAGGGGCGTTTCACACGGGGAGCGACACTTTGCCAGATTAGCTGACTGTGGTATCATATATCCCTAATCACAGGTCGATTTATACCAAATAGTGGCAATCCTGAGGTGCTTCTCATGTCACTTACATTGCCTCCTTGACTCCTCCCCTTGCCTCGCTTCCTCGCGCCTTAGTCCTGCCCACCGAGGAGGCTCGGGAGAGACGCGAGGAGAGAGGCAACGAGCAAATGTCTTAGAGGGATGAGATGCTCGCTCCTCGATGATCCCTCCTCGACAAACTTGGAGGAAGGAAGGAAGGGAGGGAGGCAAGAACAGGTCGAAAATAGTGACAAAAAGTAACCCTGGGTACACGTACCCCCAGTTGAGAAACACTGGTGTACCACACACTCACCGATTCCATTCACAAACAACCAGAGTCCTGACTCTAAACACCGGAAATCTCGCGTGATTAAACGTGACTTTGGAGTAAACTAACCTCCTCCCTCAGGTAAAGCTGTGAAGGAGGCGGAGGCGAACCTTCGTCGCCAGCGGCGCCTGTTTCGTTCCCAGGTGATGAAGTACATCGTCCCGGGGGCGCGTGTCGTCCGCGGCATCGACTGGAAGTGGCGTGATCAGGATGGCAACCCGTCCGGAGAGGGCACGGTCACCGGAGAGGCCCACAACGGTAAGACGCTGAAAAACCGACCGATACAGACTGTTTATTAATCCTGCAGCTTCAAAGGAGGATTCATTCACAAACCAACCAATCAGATTAACAGTCTGATTTCATGTTTAATAACTTCTTCTTGGCTTAAGGTTTTTGTCTAAAAGTGTCCGCCTTGTTTCTGTACACCAGAGGTTCAACTGTGTGTGTGTGTGTATTGTTGTTTAACTATATTCGTGGGGTCCAAATACATTATACTTGTGGGGTCTGGACGTCTTTGTGGGGTCAAAATGCTGGACCCCACAAGGTTAAAGGTCTGTTTGAGGGTTAAGACTTGGATTTAGGATTAGGGTTAGAATGAGGTTCTGGTTAGGGTGAGGGTAAGGGTTAAGGTTAGGCATTTAGTTGGGATGGTTAAGGTTAGGGTAAGGGGCTAGGGAATGCATTATGTCAATGACGGGTCCCCACAAAGATAGTGAAACGCACTGTGTGTGTGTCTGATTAATTGTGCAGCCCTAGCGCCTTGTTTCTGTACACCAGAGGCTCAACTGTTGGGAGATATTTGTGCCAGCAACTCTTTCATATTTTAGTTTAAGCCATTTAAATGTAGGTGAAGATGGTTGAATCATGGGTAGTTTCTTAATTCACCTCAGGTTGCATCACAGAACACTACATCTAAATTTGAGGAACTAAATGAAAATGGCTTCTGCACATTTTCTATATTTAAAAATAACAAACTGTTACACTTTACTTGAAGGTATCTATCTGTCATAAACAAGTCATAAACATTTATGACCTAACGCTCCTGTCAGACAGTGTCATTTGGTTTTTGTCATGACAAGTTAGGGTTAGGGCTCATGTGTCCATGACAGTCCTGTCACTTTTGTGTAGATACCTTCAAGGAAAGTGTTACCTAACAAACTAAAGCTTGATTTATACTTCTGCGGCTGCGTACGTAGGTACGTGGAGACACCGACCTTACGCCGTAGCCTGACGCCACCTCTCAAAAAAAGTAACTACACATCACTGCGATGCACGTTGCTCGGCCGTGGCTTGGTAGCGTTGCATACACTCACGCACACACACTCCCCCGCCCCCGCACACTCCCCGCACGCACACACTCCCCGCCCCCACGCACTCCCCGCGCCCCACGCACTCCCCCGCCCGCACGCACCCACTCCCCGCCTCCCACGCACTCCACGCACTCCCCGCACGCACGCACTCCCGCCCCACACGCACTCCCGCACGCACGCACTCCCCGGCCCGCACGCACTCCCCGCCCCCACGCACTCCCCGCCCCCACGCACGCACTCCCCGCCCCCACGCACTCCCGCCCCCACGCACTCCCACGCATCCGCACTCCCCGCCCCCACTCGCCTCCCGCCCCCACGCACTTCCCCGCCCCCACACCCTCCCGCCCCGCACACACTCCCCCGCCCCCCACACACTCCCCGCCCCCCACACACTCCAACCACGCACATGCCGGCTCGACACACACACCATCGCACAAGTTTAAACATCAGACCACTTAGATCGGCTACGGTGAAAGCTCTCCGTTCAGCCCTCTGCAGAACCATAAATCAAGCTTAAACTTTCTACATCTCGTACACAAATGTAAGCGCACGAGTACGAATTAACCCAATAACTTCAACTGCAGGACTTGACTGCTTGGAACATCTGCCCACAGTCAACATTGATGTTTTGTTCTGTAATCCGTGTCATCAGCAGGTTCCTGAAAGAAGAGGGAACGTTTCTGCATTAACCATTTTCTTCCTACCATGGCGTAGACGTGCAGCAACCATTGTCACACTCGGCTGCCAGGATTGTGTGCTAGCTCGGCTTCCAGTCTGGCTGATTAAGAGATGATTAATATCAAAGACTGTAAGGCCTCCTGCACGCTGGCTGCGTGGCGTTTTCACATCAGAAAGGTGTCTGACGTGCTGCTGCTGCTAGCCTTGTCTGTACACACGGATGTTTCCCATAAACATATTCTGATCTGATTACAGCAAAGACAACGTCAGCAGGATTGACGGAAAAATAGGCTCCAGAATATTTCCTTCTGTATTGACAGGTGCAATATTAGAAAATCAATAATTTTTTTTTTTTAATGACATTTATATCTGTATTTATGTCAAAACCTCAAGATTTTCAAACATCAACATGTCATTTATTAAATGTATTTGTGTCTATATGACACATAATCATCCTTTTGTATTCTCTTTGGCCTGGAAACGCTTCCAACACGCTTGTGTGTCGTGTTAAAAATAGGCGTTGGTTCTATTTCTTGCACGCACACGTTTTTCTGAGACCGGTTAACATGGGAGCCCAAATAAAAACGGACAAGCCACGCAGCCAGTGTGCAGGAGGCCTAACTATACATGTGACGCTTCTTTTAAGTCGGGATTACTGCACTTAGACACCGTATTTACATCCATCCACACTACTGCGCTGTTTCTCAGAGACAGAAAGGTCAGAGACAGAGACAGAGGAAGAGACAGAAAGGTCAGAGACAGAGGAAGAGACAGAAAGGTCAGCGACAGAGGAGGAAGAGACAGACAGGTCAGCGACAGAAGAGGAAGAGACAGACAGGTCAGCGACAGAGGAGGAAGAGACAGACAGGTCAGCGACAGAAGAGGAAGAGACAGAAAGGTCAGCGACAGAAGAGGAAGAGACAGAAAGGTCAGAGACAGAGGAAGAGACAGAAAGGTCAGCGACAGAGGAAGAGACAGACAGGTCAGCGACAGAGGAAGAGACAGACAGGTCAGCGACAGAAGAGGAAGAGACAGAAAGGTCAGAGACGAGGAGGAAGAGACAGAAAGGTCAGAGACAGAGGAAGAGACAGAAAGGTCAGAGACAGAGGAAGAGACAGAAAGGCCAGAGACAGAGGAAGAGACAGAAAGGTCAGAGACAGAGGAAGAGACAGAAAGGTCAGAGACAGAGGAAGAGACAGAAAGGTCAGAGACAGAGGAAGAGACAGAAAGGCCAGAGACAGAGGAAGAGACAGAAAGGTCAGAGACAGAAGGGGAAGAGACAGAAAGGTCAGAGACAGAAGGGGAAGAGACAGAAGGGGAAGAGACAGAAAGGTCAGCGACAGAAGGGGAAGAGACAGAAAGGTCAGCGACAGAAGAGGAAGAGACAGGTCAGCGACAGAAGGGGAAGAGACAGGTCAGCGACAGAAGGGGAAGAGACAGAAGGGTCAGCGACAGAAGGGGAAGAGACAGAAAGGTCAGCGACAGAAGGGGAAGAGACAGACAGGTCAGCGACAGAAGGGGAAGAGACAGGTCAGCGACAGAAGGGGAAGAGACAGAAGGGGAAGAGACAAAGTGAATCAGAAATACTTTGAGAGAGAGAGAGGTAAGAGACAGAGAGAGAGGGAGGTAAGAGACAGAGACAGAGAGAGGTAAGATACAGAGACAGAGAGAGGTAAGATACAGAGACAGAGAGGGAGAGACGGAGAGGGAGGTAAGAGACAGACAGAGAGAGGGAGAGACGGAGAGGGAGGTAAGAGACAGAAAGGGGGGGAAGAGATATATATGATTGACTGTTTGGCTCCTTTCCTCTTTCTAAAACATGAGGATTCTTCTTTACTTTTAATACTTTAACTACATTCTCCTGGTGATTCTTACTCACTTTGACTGAAGGAACATTTTCACAGCAGGACTCTTACTTGTAACAGAGTATTTTTCACAGTGTGGTATTAATACTTTTACTGCAGTAAAGGATGTGAATACTTCTTCCAGCGCTGTTACCGACTCAGTGACCTGATCTAAAAACGCCTGATCCCTTTTTTATCAAAACGCTCCCAACAGGTCTCCTGGGAATCTGCTCACGTAGGAAATAACAGCTTCCTCTTCGTCCCTCCTTCCTCTTCCTCTTCCTCTTCCTCTCTGCCTCTCGCTCCTCTCGGTGTTTCTGTTTTTACTCAGATCTGATGTTCTGTCAGCGAGCGGAGAGAGACGGAGTCGATTTAGCATTTTAAGGAAATCATGCACCAGGGTTATTGTTGATTTCTTTCTTTGTGGCTTTTGACGCTTTTGCCCAAAAAATATTTTTCTACTTTTGCTTTAATTGTCATTTTCTGTGACTGTGTTCATATTTTTCTCTCCTTCATCGCTCCACCTGGACCAAAAAGTTTATAAAAACATGTTGACAGACCGTTGATCCGACCCAAGAACTCGCCCAATACCACAATAATATAATCTACGTACAGTAATAGTTTAAATTGGCTTATATTAAAGGTTTACCTCCCTCCCTCCTCTCTTCCTCCCTCTCTCTTTCTCCCTCCTCCGTCTCTCCCTCCCTCCTCTCTACCTTCCTCTCTCTTTCTCCCTCCTCTGTCTCTCCCTTCCTCCCTCCCTCCTCTCTTCCTCCCTCTCTCTTTCTCCCTCCTCCGTCTCTCCCTCCCTTCTTCCTCTCTACCTTCCTCTTTCTCCCTCCTCTGTCTCTCTCTCTCCCTCCCTCCTCCGTCTCTCCCTCCCTCCTCTCTACCTTCCTCTCTCTCTCTTTCTCCCTCCTCCGTCTCTCCCTCCCTCCTCTCTACCTTCCTCTCTCTCTCTTTCTCCCTCCTCCGTCTCTCCCTCCCTTCTTCCTCTCTACCTTCCTCTTTCTCCCTCCTCTGTCTCTCTCTCTCCCTCCCTCCTCTGTCTCTCCTTCCCTTCCTCCCTCCCTCCTCTCTACCTTCCTCTTTTTCCCTCTCTACCTCCCTCCCTCCTCTCTACCTTCCCTCCTCTCTCTCCCTCCCTCCCTCCTCTCTACCGTCCTCTCTCCCTCCCTCCTCTGTCTCTCCCTCCCTCCTCTCTACCTTCCTCTCTCCCTCTTTCGTCTCTCCCTCCCTCCCTCCTCTCTACCTTCCTCTCTCTCTCTTTCTCCCTCCTCCGTCTCTCCCTCCCTTCTTCCTCTCTACCTTCCTCTCTCTCTCTTTCTCCCTCCTCCGTCTCTCCCTCCTCTCTCTACCGTCCTCTCTCCCTCCCTCCTCTGTCTCTCCCTCCCTTCCTCCCTCCCTCCTCTCTATCTTCCTCTTTTTCCCTCTCTACCTCCCTCCCTCCTCTCTACCTTCCCTCCTCTGTCTCTCCCTCCCTTCCTCTCTCTACCTTCCTCTTTCCCTCTCTACCTCCTCTCTACCTTCCTCTCTCTTTCTCCCTCCTCTGTCTTTCCCTCCCTTCCTCCTCTCTACCTTCCTCCCTCTGTCTCTCCCTCCCTCCTCCTCTCTCCCTCTCTATCTTTTTCTCCCTCCTCTCTACCTTCCTCTCTCTCTCCCTCACTTTCTCCCTCCCTCTCTCTCCCACCTTTTAACACACAGGATCCTTCTTCCCTTTAATAGGGACAGAAATCATTAACTCCTCAATTCATTTTGTCAGTAATATTGTGTTTTTTAATTGTGCTTTTTAAGGTTATGAACATCAATATTTGCCGACTTGTCAGTTCTTGGCGCTACGGACAAATTCAGACCGTGTTGGTTTATTACTTGGCTTCAGTTAATGAAGTCAATAATTACAGTAACAAAATCCAACGCTTTCCAATAATGTTTTATTACATCACACAAAAACACAGCAAATACAATCTCAGACCAAGACTAAAAGATGGCACTAAAGTGTACGGAGTCTGTCTGTCCAACCGGTCATCTGATGGACTTCACACTCGGCCGCTGTGTTGCAGAGGACCACAGGAAGAGCTGTGTCGACTGTGAAGCTGCAAGCAACAGGCACGCACAGCTTCACACATTTATCGGCCATTATATCACAATCAGAAAGGGTTTTATTGCCAAGTACGTTTTTTAACACAAGGAAATTGTTTTGGTGGTGTTGGTGCACGTCACACATTCTTTAGATTGAATATTAAACAATATAAGTATAGGTACAAACAATATAAGTATAAATATATTTACACAGTATGTATTAAGTTAAAAATAAAGAATAAATAAAGATATAAATAAAAAATAAAGCGCAAAGAGCATTACAGCAGAATAAAATGAATAAATGCCGATACCGAAAGATTGGAAAACGCCTAATATCGTCCTGCCGATATCAGTCGGAATCTAAGAATAAGCATGAGCATTGTCAAACGCCATATCGTGCAGTGATGTGGTCCAGTGTGGAGCTGCTCTGACTGTAAGCTGCTTCTCTGCTGTCTGTCTCTCTCTCTACCTGTCTCTCTCTTTCTCTCTCTCTCTGCCGGGTCTCTGACATCCATCCGTCCGTCTCCCTCCTATCTCTCTGTCCATCCAGGCTGGATTGATGTAACCTGGGACTCTGGCGGCTCTAACTCTTACCGTATGGGCGCTGAAGGGAAGTTTGACCTCAAGCTTGCTCCAGGGTACGACCCTGAGTCGGCTGCCACAGCGCCGTCACCCAAACCTGTCTCATCCACTGTTTCAGGCCCCGCCTCCTCCACGGTGGGACCCTCCGCGGTGGCCAGCGGCACCACCACCACCACGACCTCCTCCTCATCCTCGTCCACCTCGTCGTCCTCGCAGCAGCAGTCGTGGAGCAGCCTGGTGAAAAATAACTGTCCCGACAAGGGCGGGGCTGTGGCGCTTGGTGGCGCTGGCTCCTCCAGTCGGAAGGGCAGCAGCAGCTCCGTCTGCAGCGTGGCTTCGTCCTCTGACATCAGCCTCGCCTCCTCCGTGGGGCTGTCTGGCGCCGGCAGCGGCCTGCGTCTGGAGAGGCGGGCCGAGGGGCTGCTGCTCGACTCAGTAGCCGGCATGGCGGGCATCGGCGTGGGCTCCGAGCCGATCGTCGTGCTGTCGTCCGCGGAGGGCGGGTCCGGCTCGGTGTCCAGCTCTGGCACGCTCACCGCTGACACGCCCGTGCCTGGCGAAGACGCCAGAAACAAGGACTCGTCCACGGACCCGGCCACGGCGATCTCGATGGGGCTGGTGAGCGTGAGCTCCCCCGACGTCAGCTCGGTGTCGGAGTCGTCCAGCAAGGACGCGCCCTCCCAGAGGCCGCTGTGCTCGGCGGCGAACGCCCGGCTGTCCGTCAGCTCGCTGCTGGCCGCTGGCGCGCCCATGAGCTCCAGCGCCAGCGTGCCCAACCTGTCGTCGCGGGAGGCCAGCCTCATGGAGTCCTTTGTCCGCCGTGCGCCCAACATGTCGCGCACCAACGCCACAAACAACATGAACCTGAGCCGCAGCAGCAGCGACAACAACACCAACACGCTGGGCAGGAACGTCATGAGCACCGCCAGTGAGTACTGTCATATTACTAACAAACTGAAATATCACTTTATCAATCAACTTTTATTTATGTAGCGCTTTACACCAACCAGCAGGTATCCAAAGTGCTTAAAGGAACACGCCGACTTATCGGGACTTTGTCTTATTCTCCGTATCCCCCAGAGTTAGATAAGTCCAGACATACCCTTCTCATCTCCGTACGTGTTGTTACTCTGTCTGACGCCCCCACCGTTAGCCTAGCTTAGCACAGATCCTGGAGGTAACCGGCTCCATTGAGAGGGTGGGAGAGAGAGAGGGAGGGAGGAAGGTAGAGAGGAGAGAGGGAGGGAGGAAGGTAGAGAGGAGGGAGGGAGGGAGGAAGGTAGAGAGGAGGGAGGGAGGGAGGAAGGTAGAGAGGAGGGAGAGAGGGAGGAAGGTAGAGAGGAGGGAGGGAGGGAGGGAGAGAGGGAGGAA
The DNA here is from genome assembly GCF_031162955.1 of Sander vitreus. Lineage (NCBI taxonomy): Eukaryota > Metazoa > Chordata > Actinopteri > Perciformes > Percidae > Sander > Sander vitreus. The sequence goes on along the minus strand of NC_135874.1, from coordinate 28,507,393 downwards.
GGTAGAAAGGAGGGAGAGAGGAAGGTAGAGAGGAGGGAGAGGGAGGAAGGTAGAGAGGAGGGAGGGAGGGAGGTAGAGAGGAGGGAGAGGGGGAGGAAGGTAGAGAGGAGGCAGGAAGAGAGAGAGGGAGGAAGGTAGAGAGGAGGGAGAGAGGGAAGAAGGTAGAGAGGAGGGAGGGAGGGAGGGAGAGAGGGAGGAAGGTAGAAAGGAGGGAGAGAGGAAGGTAGAGAGGGAGAGGAGGGAGAGAGAGAGGGAGGAAGGTAGAGAGATCGAGAGAGGGGAATATCAGTTATCAAAATAGTTGCCGGTTAATGTAACAGTTGACAACTAATCCATTAATCTCTGCAGCTGTGGTTTGTCAGTTTTTAAGTATGTAAGGGGGGAAGGAAAGAAGAGAGAGAGTAAGTAGGGAAAGAAGGTAGGGAAGAAAAGATGAGGGAGGGGGGGGGAAGGAAAGAAGGATGAGAGAAAAGGGAAGGAGAAAAGAATGGAAGGAAGGTAAAGGCAGAATAAAAAAGGAAGGGTGTTTAAAAGGGAAGGAAGGAAACATGCAGACGGAAGGAAGGATGAAAAAGGATTCAGTTTACTGTGAAGAAACTCATTGAGATCAAAGATCTGTGTCCTGGCCAAGACGGGCAGCAACACACACACACACACACCCCCTTTAAAGTCAACCACCATCCTAAACACATCTGCAGCCAGATGTTCTGCCTCCAAGTCAGTCAACATCCTCTTAAAAGCGACCAATGAGAGCAGCTCATTAAGTTTCATGGATTTCTGGAACTTCTTCCATGTCCAGTCCTTCCAGAACAATGCTGAGTTTTTTTCATTGTTTTGGGCAAAAATCCTTAATTATGCGTCAGGTTTTCTGCGATGTGATGGAATATGCGGGATATTTCTGCGATGAAATTGGGGGAACTTGCAAAAACTGGTTTCATCGTGGTTTCATCGCGGGGTTTACAGCTTTTTAGATGATGGTCACGTGGCGTAATGACGTCACTTCATAACGTTCTCATGGCAGCAGGGGAAAACGGCTGCTCTTGTGTGAAGTAAACACAACATTTTTCATCTTTCTGATAAGATATTTGGGACTTTTTAGCAACGAAAATGCGGGGATTATGACATCATGCAAGTCCTGCATATGTTGCACGGAAATCTGCAATTTATGCCGCGAAAATGAGATCGCATAATCATGTTTTTCTGGAGGGATGTAGAGGGAGCAGCAAACGTAAAGGCCTTCTTCCCCAGCTCAGTTCTAACCTTTGGAACAGACAGAAGGAAGAGATCCTGGGAACGAAGATTTAAGAATTAATCCATTATGAAAATAGTTGGCGATTGATTTGACGACTAATCCATTAATCTTTGCAGCTGGGCGAACAGCATGAGCACCCTCCAGCCAATCAGCAGCTGTTTCCTGGAGCTTCGCTGCTTTGGCTCTTTGGTTTCTGACAAACTAACCGCCTTCGTTTGTCTGTCTGTTTGTCTGTTTGTTTGTTTGTTTGCAGCTTCTCCTCTCATGGGCGCTCAGAGCTTTCCTAACCTCACCACCACTGGCACCAACTCCACCGTTACCATGTCAACCTCCATAGTAACCAGCAGCAATAACGTAGCCACAGCAACCACGGGTCTGTCGGTGGGCCAGTTGCTCAGCAACACCCTGACCACCAGCCTGACGTCCACGTCCAGCGAGAGCGACACGGGCCAGGAGGCCGAGTTCTCGCTCTATGGTTGGTTACACACACACACACACAGACATGCGCGCACACATATACATACATATCTACGCACACACACATACGCACATACACACACACACACACAGTACATGCACAGACACGCACATACATACACACACACAGTACACGCACAGACACACACACGAACACACACACGAACACAGACGCACGCCTCTGCATCAACTAATTATTTACTAACGTATTAATGCTGTAGTTTCTGTCCTCGTTATGCTTCGCTGCAGGTGAATATACGAGTGAAGGAGAGCTGGGTATCGCCAGTGATTCTGATTCAGAGTCCTGATTTGATTACATTTTTGATTTGATATCAAGTTAGATACATTTCAGTTACAATACCAGTTTAGTTTGGATATAAAAGACATTCTCAGGACTTGTGCTGCAAATTGTACAAGCAAGAAGCAACCCAGAGAGAGAGAGGGAGAGACAGACAGAGACAGACGGAGGGAGGGAGAGAGAGAGAGACAGACAGAGGGAGGGAGGGAGAGAGAGACAGACAGACAGAGGGAGGGAGAGAGAGAGAGACAGACAGACAGAGGGAGGGAGAGACAGAGGGGAGGGAGAGACAGAGGGAGGGAGAGACAGAGGGAGGGAGAGACAGAGGGAGGAGAGACAGAGGGAGAGAGAGACAGACAGAGGGAGGGAGGGAGAGAGAGACAGAGGGAGGGAGAGAGAGAGAGACAGACAGACAGAGGGAGGGAGAGAGAGACAGACAGAGGGAGAGAGAGAGAGACAGGTGTTACATTTCCACTGTTTATAAACCAAAGTCCTTTTCAGTTTCTGTGGGTCCTTCTGCTTCTTCTCCTCTGATGGGAAAACATGAGCGCGTTGCATTGTGGGATACGGGGGTAAAATGTAGTCTACATCGTATGTACACTCAAAACTAGCTGTGCATTGTGGGTGTTTTATAGTGGACTATATAGTGAATGAAATTAACCGCTGAAAAGTCGAACACCGCTACAAAACGGCGAACACACTACACAGGAAACTATTTCTGTAATAGGGAACACAACGAATGTTTTTACAATAATCTTTTGATCTTTGATAATCTTGCAGACTTCCTGGACAGCTGTCGTGCCAACACGCTATTGGCCGAGCTGGAAGACGAGGAGGACCTCCCGGAGCCGGACGACGACGACGATGAGAACGAAGACGACAATCAGGAGGACCAAGAGTACGAGGAGGTCCTGGTAAGAAACCTTTCTTTCTCGTGTGTGTGTGTGTGTGTGTGTGTGTGTGTGTGTGTGTCAGGGCCACGTGGGATCTGTGGATGCAACATTTACAGCAGAAAGTTAAAATAATGAAAAAAATGACACAAAACTCAGAATGTTTTACCCCAAGCAGTAGTAGTTCCCTAATTTCCACAAATTTTAACTCTGCAGTACATCCTGTCATCACACGCACACACACAGACGTACACGCGCACACACATATACACAGACACGCACACACGCACAGAGTACATACACACAGGCATACACACACACACACGCACGCATGCACGCACAGACACACAGACGTACACGCAGACACACACATATACACAGACACGCACACACGCACAGAGTACATACACACAGGCATACACACACACACACGCACGCATGCACGCACAGACACACAGACGTACACGCAGACACACACATATACGCAGACACACACACACGCACAGAGTACATACACACAGGCATACACACACACACGCACGCATGCATGCACGCACAGACACACACACATATACGCAGACACACACACAGAGTACATGCACATACACACACGCACGCACGCACACACAGACGTACACACACACATATACACAGACACGCACAGAGTACATACACACAGGCATACACGCACACATGCATGCACGCACAGACACACAGACGTACACGCAGACACACACATATACGCAGACACACACACAGAGTACATGCGCATACACGCACACACAGACGTACACGCAGACACACACATACACAGACACGCACACACACAGAGTACATGCACATACATACAGGCACACACGCATGCACGCACACAGACATGCGCACACACAGACGTACACACACACGCACATAGACATATACACAGACACACACGCACAGAGTACATGCACATACACACAGGCATACACACGCACACACAGACGTACACGCAGACACACACATATACGCAGACACACACACAGTACAGTGTGCAGTACCGCGGTAAACGATAACAAGAATCCACAGATTGGTCCGGTCGTGAAGTAATACCTGCAGATCATCACTCACCTGGCAGCAGGAGGCTGATAACAGGAAGTGATGGCAAACGGTGTGATGATGAGTGTGTGCCGGCTTTTTTTTCCCCGCAGGAGGAGGAGGAGTACGAGACCAAAGGAGGTCGCAGGAGGACGTGGGACGACGACTTCGTCCTGAAGAGACAGTTCTCTGCTCTGGTCCCCGCTTTCGACCCGCGTCCTGGAAGAACCAACGTCCAGCAGACTACCGACCTCGAGATACCCCAGCCAGGTACAACACTGACACACACAGACACACACTGACACACACACACACACACACACAGACACACACACAGACACACACAGATACACACACACACACACACAGATACACACACAGACAGACATGCACACAGACACACACACACACACAGACATGCACACTCACACAGACACTCACACACACGCACGGACAGACACACTCACACGCACAGACAGACACACTCACACGCACAGACAGACGCACGGACAGACACACACACACACACACACACACACACACTCACACACACACACGCACGCAGACATGCACACAGACACACAAACACACACGCAGACATGCACACAGACACACATGCAGACATGCACACAAACACACAAACACACACACACATCTACAGACACACAGACACAGTACACGCGCGCGCACACACCAGACCACCCACACACACACACAGGTAATGTTATGTAAGTAAACTAACTGACGTATAAAGGTTAAAATAAGTCAATGTTGACTTGGTTTCACACGGGACACAGAGGTCTCCCGAGTAAAGTCCTGTGTTTGGTTAGCTGGGGACTACATTACCCATGACGTCTCCATGACTACAGGAGGACACTGATTACTCTCTTTTATTGTGTGTTTTTTCTATTAATAGATATTGTTCATGGATACAGTTTTTGTTCAGTAATTGTTCCGCTATGAATCAGCTTTTGAACTGAAGTTTTTCTTTCTTCTGTCAGGAACTCCTCGTTCAGAGGTTCAGGAGGAAGTGGAGTGTGCTCCGTCTCCTCACCTCTCTCTCACTCTGAAGGTAAGACAACCAACATAGTGTGTGTGTGTGTGTCTCTCTCTCTGTGTGTGTGTGTGTGTCTCTCTCTCTGTGTGTGTGTGTGTGTGTGTGTCTCTGTGTGTGTGTCTCTCTCTGTGTGTGTGTGTGTCTCTCTGTGTGTGTGTGTGTGTGTCTCTGTGTGTGTGTGTGTCTGTGTCTCTCTCTGTGTGTGTGTCTCTCTCTGTGTGTGTGTGTCTCTCTCTGTGTGTGTGTGTGTGTGTGTCTCGCTCTGTGTGTGTGTGTGTCTCTCTCTCTGTGTGTGTGTGTGTGTGTCTCTCTGTGTGTGTGTGTGTCTCTGTCTCTGTGTGTGTGTGTGTCTCTCTGCCTCTGTCTGTGCCTGTGTGTGTGTCTCGCTGTCTGTGCCTGTGTGTGTGTGTCTCGCTCTCTCTCTCTCTCTGTGTGTGTGTGTGTGTGTCAAAAGCGACAAAATTGTTGAAAAAAGTGTCAAACACCGGAAAAAAAGTGTTAATTTTCTCTTTTGACCCGAGAGGACAACAAGTGCATGGTCAGCGGGGGAAGACAACAGGAGGGTTAAGAGTTGCTGGTGTGTGTCTGTGTGTTCAGGTGGCGGGGCTGGGTACGAGCCGGGAGGTGGAGCTTCCTCTATCCAACTACAAGTCCACCATCTTTTACTACGTCCAGCGGCTGCTGCAGCTCTCCTGCAATGGAGCCGTGAAGACGGACAAACTGCGACGCATCTGGGAGCCCACGTACACGTAAGAGTTGGGACAGAGTCGGGATCGCATGGGACGTGTTTGATCGTTGAGTTACACAGATGTGTCACAGAGATGTTGTGTTTCTTGCTTCCTACAGGATAATGTACAGAGAGCTGAAGGACTCTGACAAAGAGAAGGAGAGCGGAAAGATGGTGAGTCACACTTTGAACAGGCATCACTGTTTTGATAAAACCTGCAGAAAATATCAAGTCATGGCAATGATGTCAATGAAGAAACAGCTTGTTGTCATAGGACCCTATCTTTCACCCCGCGCAGCTTTGCTAGTTTAAGACCGACCCAGTTATCAGTTTCCCGTCCAGCGCCCATGTCGTTTAAATAGCAAATGCACCTGCTCCCATCTGTGGCCCATGCTGGTCTTACAGGGAGGTGTGTTCAGGTGCATTCTGGGCGTGCTGGTCTTACAGGGAGGTGTGTTCAGGTGCATTCTGGGAGTATTGCTATCTTGAGGCAGCGGGAAGTGATCGCACCATCGTCAATAACGCAGCATTTCATTGTTATTTTAACAGAGCATTAGTAAAATGCTCCTAGACTCGTGCACAGCACGTGCACACTATGCTTGTTACACACACAGGGACGCACAGCAGCACACACACATGCAGAAGATTACAAATACAAATATTACGGTGCAAATCCTCCATCATAACAGCAATGCTCCAAGGTCCAAACGCGCCTGGCTTTTAAAGGGAATGGGAGATGATCTCTGATTGGTTGATTGCATGTTACGCCCAAAACACACCTCTGATTAATGAAGACACTAAGAACAACCCTTTAGAACCATGACCCCGGCACACGGACCCTTTTTACTGCCGTCAAACTAGCAAAAGTGGATTTGGACACGCCCTAAACACACCTGCACCAGGGGCTTCACGCTGTGCTCTTACATCGTTAAAATAGGGCCCTGGTTGTGTTACTGAAGACAAAACAATCACAAAGAGACACAAAATGACTCAAAAACTCAAAATTGCATCAGATTTATTTTTGAGTTTCTGAAAAAAAAAACAGAATAAAACTCAACTCAATCTTTTTGCTTCCTCTCCCTCCTCCAGGATTTATGTGAACACAGTCTCAGTATATCGGGGGGTCGTTCTGGCGGCCAGAGCCCGAGCTCGCTCTCGGTCAATCAGAGCAGTGAGATCCTGTGCGTGGCGCGGGAGATGGCGCAGGCGAAGGCGGGCTGCAGCCAGAACGCCTGCGGGGTCGAGGATGTCCTGCAGCTGCTGCGCATCCTCTACATCATCGGAGGAGACGGAGCCTCCAACGCACGCACTCTGCAGGAGGGTAGGAACACACACACACACACACACACACACACACACACACACACAGACACATACATATATATATATACAGACACACACACACACACACAGACAGACAGACAGAGACAATAATCTGATCTATACTTTCTGATATATCTATATCTATTTTATTCTATATGTTTGTTTTTGTGCAGATTTTGACGAGCTGCAGTTCAACGCGTCTCCAGAGGAGTTCACCAGTAAGAAGATCACAACAAAGATCCTGCAGCAGATCGAGGTCAGTTCAGAAAACACTTCCTGTCCAAAGACAGCAGATTTTTAATCAGCGACTTGTTTCAGTTCTTCAGGATGTTGACCCTTAGATCCTTCCTAAATCGATCTTCAATTAAAACCAGAACAGCTAGAGCACATGTCAAACATTAGGCCCCTCATATCAACTCAGGTTCCCATTAAATATGGCCTGCCTATTTCTCAAGTTTCTGTCACGTTTTTAGCTAGAGCGTTCATTCCTCTTGCAGCAGAGAGCTGGGGCTTCTGTCTTTCGCGTCGTCACGTTGTACGCCTGTGATGATGCTATCACGTTACGGGACGTCCTGTGCAAAACCGAGTGACACCGTTTTCTATTGCAAATGAAAGCACCCTCTGCTCTTAAAAATGAGTATATCTCAAAGTATATATAGAGTTTAAATAACTTCTGGAGTGTTGATAGTTGATGTTTCTACATTTAAACATCTTTTGGATCAACATGCTTTGTCTGTTTATTTAGCTTCAGTTGTACTGATTTTTAGGGATACAAAGCGTTTGAACATACTCCAAAAAATGACATCACTGGCACTGGCCAACCTTTTCTACTGCAGAGTTCAAAGGGTTAAACTGAGTGTTTCCTGTTTCCTGTTTCCTAGGAGCCTCTGGCTCTGGCCAGTGGAGCTCTGCCCGAGTGGTGTGAACAGCTCACCTCCAAGTGTCCTTTCCTCATCCCCTTCGAGACCAGGCAGCTCTACTTCACCTGCACAGCGTTTGGAGCGTCCAGGTGAGACACACACACACACACACACACACACACACACACAGACAGACAGACAGACAGACACACACAGAGACACACACACGGACGGATGAGACGCACGACGGACGAGCGCGCCGCGAGCAGGGCACGCGACGCGCAGACACGCGACGGACGGATGGAGACACGCGCAGACGGGACGCGCAGGCCAGACGGACGCACGCAGACGGATGGAGACACGCGACGGGACGGATGGAGACACGGACGGGCGGATGGAACGCGGGACAGGGCGGATGGAGACACGGACGGATGGATGGACGGAGACACGGACGGACGGAGACACGCACGGACGGAGGCATGCACGCACGCACGGACGGACGGAGACGGACGGACGGAGACATGCACGCACGCACGGATGGAGGCACGCACTGACTGACCGACGGACGGACAGATGGAGACACGCACGGACAGACAGAGACACACTCGCACGCACAGACAGAGAGAGACACACGCACGCACAGAGACACAGACATATACACACACACACACACACGCACACAGACAAACACACAGCATGTGTCTGTTAAACTGACCCTCTCTCTGACCCCCGGCGTGTGTGCAGGGCGATCGTGTGGCTCCAGAACCGGCGGGAGGCGACCATGGAGCGCTCCCGGCCGCCCACCACGGTGCGGCGGGACGACCCCGGAGAGTTCAGGGTGGGTCGGCTCAAACACGAGCGAGTCAAAGTCCCCCGAGGAGAAGCCATGATGGAGTGGGCCGAGTCCGTCATGCAGCTGCACGCTGACAGGAAGTCGGTGCTGGAGGTGAGACGCCGACGCAGAACGCGTCGCTTGAGAAGTGTTTGATTTTTCTGATTCATGGAACTTTATTTGTCTTGTTGTTGCCTTTCTGAAGTTCTGGACGCTCCGTTTTTGTTTCACAAAACATTTGAGAAAACTCTTGTATATAAAAATCAAGGATTGTGTGTTTAATGTGTCTGTCTGTGTGTGTGTGTGTGTGTCTCTCTCTTTGTCTGTGTGTGTGTCTCTCTCTTTGTCTGTGTGTGTGTGTGTGTGTGTGTCTGTGTGTGTGTGTCTCTCTCTTTGTCTGTGTGTGTGTCTCTCTCTTTGTCTGTGTGTGTGTCTCTCTCTCTGTGTGTGTGTGTGTGTGTGTGTGTGTGTGTGTGTGTGCAGGTGGAGTTCCAGGGTGAAGAGGGAACAGGTCTCGGTCCGACTCTGGAGTTTTATGCTCTGGTGGCTGCAGAGTTTCAGAGAACATCTCTGGGGATCTGGCTCTGTGACGACGACTTCCCCGACGACGAGTCCCGACAGGTGGGACAACATCTCGCTGCTTCTCTGTGTCGACACTCTGACTACCGTTAGCATGGAGCGCTAACGTAGCTAATGTACCAAACTAGCAGTCAGTCAGTCCGACCAGCATTGACATGTTGTTTCTAACGCTAGATTTGGTTTATCAGAGACGCAGCAAAGCTACACAGCACAGAAAAGATGCACAGCAGAGACCAAATACTTTAGAAAAACGTTGGAATATTACGGGGGGAAAGGTTGTATAAACTAGAGAGAGAGAAAAAAAAATAGAAGTTGAAATATGTCAGGTTAAATGTCTTGCATACCAGCATTTTAGGCGCTATCAGAGGCTTTTCTGATAGTGGTATTGGTATGTAAACATCTGTAGTGACTCCTCTGCAGTAATCTGATCCCCGTCCCGTGTCTGTGTGTTCCAGGTGGACCTGGGCGGCGGCCTGAAGCCTCCCGGTTTCTACGTGCAGCGCTCCTGCGGCCTGTTCCCGGCGCCGTTCCCCCAGGACAGCGAGGAGCTGGATCGGATATCCAAACTCTTCCACTTCCTGGGCGTCTTCCTGGCCAAGTGCATCCAGGACAACCGTCTAGTGGACCTGCCAGTCTCGCAGCCGTTCTTCAAGCTGCTCTGCATGGGCGACATCAAGTCCAACATGAGCAAGCTGCTGTACACGGGCCGGGGCTCGCCACACGGCCCCGATGGCGACCGGCCCTACCTGCAGCCCTTCCTGCTGCTGTCGGAGCTGCAGTCGGAGGCGTCCACAGAGGAGAGCCAGGAGACCTACTCCGTGGGCAGCTTCGATGAAGACTCCAAGTCTGAGTTCATCATGGATCCACCCAAACCCAAACCGCCTGCCTGGTACCACGGCATCCTTACTGCGGACGACTTCCAGCTCGTCAACCCGCACAGGTGAGACAGTCTGAGGCTCGCTCTCTCTCTCTGTGTCTCTGTGTCTCTGTGTCTGTCTCTCTCTCTCTCTCTCTCTCTCTCTCTCTCTCTCTCTCTCTCTCTCTCTCTCTCTCTCTCTCTCTCTCTCTCTCTCTCTCTCTCTCTCTCTCCCTCTCCCTCTCCCTCTGTCTCTCTCTCTCTCTCTCTCCCTCTGTCTCTCTCTCCTTCGGTCTTTCTCTTGTGTGTCCCTGTGGCTGTGTGTGTGTGTGAGATTACCTGAAAGAAATAGGAGACGCCAAATACAATTTTGTAGCTTGATATTTTGAAATGAAGCTTCTTAATAAAAAAAGTCCTGTGTTTACTCTACTGTTACATTTCTCTCCCCTCCATCTTGCCTTTTTCTCTGATGACTTTTCTTCGTGCAGGGCGAGTTTCCTGAAGGAAGTGAAGGATCTGTCGGTGAAGAGGAGGCAGATTCTGTCCAGTAAGAGTTTATCTGAAGATGAGAAGAACACCAGACTGCAAGACCTGATGCTGAGGAACCCGCTGGGCTCCGGGCCGCCGCTCAGCATCGACGACCTCGGGTAAAACACACTTTACAGCACCTTACGCCACCTAAGATCACTTTACATCACTTTACATCACTTTACATCACTTTACAGCACCTTACGCCACCTTAGATCACTTTACATCACTTTACAGCACCTTACGCCACCTTACATCACTTTACAGCACCTTACGCCACCTTACATCACTTTACAGCACCTTACGCCACCTTACGCCACCTTAGATCACTTTACAGCACCTTACACCACCTTACATCACTTTACATCACTTTACAGCACTTTACATCACTTTACTTTAATTTCTCGCACTTTCAGTGCTAGACACCGTGCTCGGGCCCTAAAAAATGTCAAAGCTTCAAAGAACGGCGGGAAAAAACCCGTCAGAAAACCTTGTCAAAAGCAGCTCCATCTCAATTCCTGATTGGCCAACGGCGCATTCAAATCATTGTTAAACCCTCCTTAATGTCACACACATCGGAGACTTTTGGTCTCCACGATAACGTGAAGACAACCTCTGTCTACAGAGAGACGGACGGACAGACTCTTGTGTCCAGTTAGCTCAACGTCTGGTTTTGTTGTCTTCAGGTTGAACTTCCAGTTCTGTCCGTCCTCTAAGGTTCACGGTTTCTCCGCTGTGGATCTGAAACCAAACGGAGACGACGAGGTAAAAACACCAGACACCAGATGTTTGACCTTTGAACATCTGGACACAGTTTATTAAACAGTCAAAGGGTTGATGGACGAACAAACGATAAGTCTGGATATTCAGTTTCTCACAGTGTGTCAGTTGTAACGTTACTCTGTCTGTCTGTCTGTCTGTCTGTCTGTCTGTCTGTCTGTGTCCCCTAGATGGTGACGATGGAGAATGCGGAGGAGTACGTTGAGCTTATGTTTGACTTCTGTATGCACACCGGCATCCAGAAACAGATGGAGGCCTTCAGAGGTACACACACAGACACACACACAGACATGCACACACACACACACACACATGTACACACACACACACACACACAGACATGTACACACACACACACACACACACACACACACATGTACACACACACACACACACACAGACATGTACACACACACAGAAAATGTTTTAATGACAAATTCAGCAAATATGTGATTTGATGACAGCAGCAATAAAACAGACAATTCTCCTCCCATGTTTCCTCCTCCTCTCCTCCCATGTTTCCTCCTCCTCTCCTCCCATGTTTCCTCCTCTCCTCCTCTCCTCCCATGTTTCCTCCTCCTCTCCTCCTCCTCCTCCTCTCCTCCCATGTTTCCTCCTCTCCTCCCATGTTTCCTCCTCTCCTCCCTTGTGTCTTCCTCCTCTCCACCCATGTTTCCTCCTCCTCTCCTCCCATGTTTCCTCCTCCTCTCCTCCCTTGTTTCCTCGTCTTCTCCTCCCTTGTGTCTTCCTCCTCTCCACCCATGTTTCCTTCTCTCCTCCCATGTTTCTTCCTCCTCTCCTCCCTTGTGTCTTCCTCCTCTCCACCCATGTTTCCTTCTCTCCTCCCATGTTTCCATGTTTCCTTCTCTCCTCCCATGTTTCCTCCTCCTCTCGTCCCTTGTTTCCTCGTCCTCTCCTCCCTTGTTTCCTCCTCCTCTCCTCCCATGTTTCCTCCTCTCCTCCTCCTCTCCTCCCATGTTTCCTCCTCTCCTCCCATGTTTCCTCCTCTCCTCCCTTGTGTCTTCCTCCTCTCCTCCCATGTTTCCTCCTCTCCTCCCATGTTTCCTCCTCCTCTCCTCCCATGTTTCCTCCTCCTCTCCTCCCTTGTTTCCTCGTCTTCTCCTCCCTTGTGTCCTCCTCCTCTCCTCCCTTGTTTCCTCGTCTTCTCCTCCTCAGAGGGTTTTAACCGAGTGTTTCCGATGGAGAAGTTGAGCTCTTTCAGCCATAAGGAGGTTCAGATGATCCTCTGCGGCAACCAATCACCGTCCTGGACTGCTGATGACATCATCAACTACACAGAACCAAAGCTGGGTTACACCAGAGACAGGTGCGTCCACAGACAGACGGCGTGTGTGTGATGTCACGTATCTCAGTGTGTGTGTGATGTCACGTATCTCAGCGTGTGTGAGTGATGTAACATGACTCAGCGTGTGTGAGTGATGTAACATGACTCGGCGGGTGTGTGATGTAACATGACTCGGCGGGTGTGTGATGTAACATGACTCGGCGGGTGTGTGATGTAGCATGACTTGGCGGGTGTGTGATGTCACGTATCTCAGCGTGTGTGAGTGATGTAACATGACTCAGCGTGTGTGAGTGATGTAACATGACTCAGCGTGTGTGATGTCACGTATCTCAGCGTGTGTCATGTAACATGACTCGGCGTGTGTGATGTAACATGACTCGGCGGGTGTGTGATGTAACATGACTTGGCGTGTGTGTGATGTCACGTATCTCAGCGCGTGTGTGTGTGTGTGTGTGTGTGTGTGTGTGATGTAGCATGAGTCAGCGTGTGTGTGTGATGTAACATGACTCAGCGTGTGTGTGATGTCACGTGTCTCTCCTCTCCAGTCCCGGGTTCATGCGTTTCGTGAGAGTGTTATGCGGGATGTCGTCTGACGAGAGGAAAGCGTTCCTTCAGTTCACCACCGGCTGCTCCACGCTGCCGCCCGGAGGCCTCGCCAACCTGCACCCCCGCCTCACCATCGTCAGGAAGGTAAACTCGCTCTCTGATTGGCTCTGAACCAAACGACTCATCCATTCATCCAGACAGTAATCCGCACATTAATCGATAATGAAAATAATCGTTAGTTGCAGACCTATTAATTAATGATTTCAAAGGGTTAACCTGTGTGTGTGTGTGTGTGTGTGTGTGTGTGTGTGTGTGTGTCTCTCTGTGTGTGTGTGTCTCTGTCTGTGTGTGTGTGTCTCTGTCTGTGTGTGTGTGTCTTTTTCTCTCTGTATCTGTCTGTGTGTGTGTGTGTGTGTGTGTGTGTGTGTGTGTTTCTTTTTCTCTGTGTGTGTGTGTGTGTGTGTGTCTCTCTGTGTGTGTGTGTGTCTCTGTCTGTGTGTGTGTGTGTGTGTGTGTGTGTGTGTGTGTGTCTTTTTCTCTCTGTGTCTGTCTGTCTGTGTA
>NC_135874.1:28475947-28488447 GCF_031162955.1 Sander vitreus | reverse complement strand
AGATGTTTGTGTAGATGTTTGTGTAGATGTTGATGCAGATGTTTGTGTAGATGTTTTTGTAGATGTTGATGCAGATGTTTGTGTAGATGTCGGTGCAGATGTTTGTGTAGATGTTTTTGTAGATGTTTGTGCAGATGTTTGTGTAGATGTCAGTGCAGATGTTTGTGTAGATGTTTGTGTAGATGTTTGTGTAGATGTTTGTGCAGATGTTTGTGTAGATGTTTGTGTAGATGTTTGTGTAGATGATGCAGATGTTTGTGTAGATGTTTGTGTAGATGTTGATGCAGATGTTGATGCAGATGTTTGTGTAGATGATGCAGATGTTTGTGTAGATGTCGGTGCAGATGTTTGTGTAGATGTCGGTGCAGATGTCGGTGCAGATGTTTGTCACCTCGCTGTCGGAGACTCCGACCACGATGTAGAGCGCGGCGTACTGCCGGTACACCAGCTTGAAGTCTTTATACTCCACGAAGGAACACTGGCAACAGCACAGAGGAGAGGAAGACGTTACTAGTACTCACGGTACTGTAACTGGTACTGCAGCTGGTACTGCAGCTGGTACTGCAGCTGGTACTGCAACTGGTACTGCAACTGGTACTGCAACTGGTACTGTAGCTGGTACTGTAACTGGTACTGTAGCTGGTACTGCAACTGGTATTGTAACTGGTACTGCAACTGGTACTGTAGCTGGTACTGTAACTGGTACCGCAACTGGTACTGCAACTGGTACTGCAGCTGGTACTGCAACTGGTACTGCAACTGGTACTGCAACTGGTACTGTAGCTGGTACTGCAACTGGTACTGCAGCTGGTACTGCAGCTGGTACTGCAGCTGGTACTGCAGCTGGTACTGCAGCTGGTACTGCAGCTGGTACTGCAGCTGGTACTGCAACTGGTACTGCAACTGGTATTGTAACTGGTACTGCAACTGGTACTGTAGCTGGTACTGTAGCTGGTACTGCAACTGGTACTGCAGTAAAAGTGTGTAAGTATCATCAGGAGAATGTAGTTACAGTATTAAAACATTGTGTAAAGAGTAAAGGATCAACCAGCTGTGTGTTTAATGGTCTGATCATCTCAGCTGGACTTGTAGTCCTTATATTGTTATTAACTAGTAACTAAAGCTAGCGGAGTAACTAAAGTAACTAGTAACTAAAGTAACTAGTAACTAAAGCTGGAACAGATGAATGTAGTGGAGTAACTAAAGTAACTAAAGTAACTAGTAACTAAAGCTGGAACAGATGAATGTAGTGAGAACTAAAGTAACTAGTAACTAAAGCTGGAACAGATGAATGAGCGGAGTAACTAAAGTAACTAAACTAAAGCTGAACAGATGAATGTAGTGGAGTAACTAAGTAACTAAAGCTGGAACAGATGAATGTAGTGGAGTAACTAAAGTAACTAAAGTAACTAGTAACTAAAGCTGGAACAGATGAATGTAGCGGAGTAACTGAAGTAACTAAAGTAACTAGTAACTAAAGCTGGAACAGATGAATGTAGTGGAGTAACTAAAGTAACTAAAGCTGGAACAGATGAATGTAGTGGAGTAACTAAAGTAACTAAAGTAACTAAAGCTGGAACAGATGAATGTAGTGGAGTAAAAAGTACAATATTTCTCTCTGAAATGTAGAGGAGTAGAAGTAGAAAGAGGCATGAAAAGAAATGTGTCTCTGTGTGTGTGTGTGTGTGTGTGTGTGTGTGTGTCTGTGTGTCAGTGTGTGTGTGTGTGTGTGTGTGTGTGTGTGTGTGTGTGTGTGTGTGTGTGTGTGTGTGTGTGTGTGTGTGTCAAAAAGTAAAGAAAAGACTCAAGTAAAGTACAGGTACCTCAACATTTAGACTGAAGTACAGTACTGGAGTAAATGTACTCAGTCACATTCCAGCGTGTGTACTTCACAGACAGTGGGACAGACGGGTACCTGGTCTTTCTTGCGGCTCAGGCAGCAGCGGACCACGTCGGCCTCCAGCGACGCCCGGCGGCTCAGCTCCACCGGCTGGTAGTAACGGGACAGCCGGGTCTGACCCTGTCGGTTCACCATCAGCACAAACTTTATCATCCTGGACCACACACACACACACACACACACACACACACACACACACACACACACACACACACACACACACACACACACACACACACACACACACACACACACACACACACACACACACACCTAGGATGGACAAAAGCACTGTCAGATATATATTTAATAACCTATTTATCATGTCAGTTGACACACAGACAGAGACTCACACACACACACACACACACACACACAGTGACACATACACACACAGACACACACACACAGACACACACACACACACACAGACACACACAGACACACACACACACACACACACACACAGACCACACACACACACACACATGTACGTGCACACACACGCACACACAACCAGAGACACACAGACAGACACACACAGAGACACACACGCACGCACACACACACACACACACACACACACACACACACACACACACACACACACACACACACACACACACACAGACAGACACACACAGACTACAGAGACACACACGCGCGTGCACACACGCACACACAGACACGCACACACACACACAGACACACACACACACACACACAGAGACACACACACACACACACACACACACACACACACACACACACACACACACACACACACAGTGTAAAGTAACTAAAGCTGTCAGATGAATGTAGCGGAGTAGAAGTAAAAAGTACCAGAACATGAAAATACTCCAGTAAAGTACAGTATAGTCTAGGAAATGTACTTAGTTACTTTCCACCACTGCTCTTCTGTCCTTTTCACTTCACTCCTCATTTTCTCAACTTGTATCACTCTTCCCCTCCTCCTTCTTCCCTCTCTCTTTCTCCACTCTCTCCCTTTTCTCTTCTCTCTCTCCCTCTCAATTCCACTCTTCATCCCTCTCTCTCTCTCATCCTCTTCTTCCCCTCTCTATCTCTCATTCTCCTCTTACTGACTTTCCTTTCTTCTCTCTCTCCATCCATCCCTCCCTCCTTCTCTCTTCCGCTCTCTCTCTCCATCCATCCCTCTTTCTCTCTCTCCGCTCTCTCTCCATCCATCCCTCCCTCCTTCTCTCTTCCGCTCTCTCCCTCCCTCTCTCTCTCCATCCATCCTTCTCTCTCCCTCCCTCTCTCTCTCCATCCATCCTTCTCTCTCCCTCCCTCTCTCTCTCCATCCATCCCTCCCTCTCTCTCTCTCCATCCATCCCTCCTTCACTCTTCCGCTCTCTCTCCATCCATCCCTCCTTCTCTCTCCCTCCCTCTCTCTCTCTCTCCCCCCTTCACTCTCTCTCTCTCTCCATCCATCCCTCCTTCTCTCTCTCCTCCATCCCTCTCTCCCTCTCTCTCTCCCTCTCTCTCTCCATCCATCCCTCCCTCTCTCTCCCTCTCTCTCCCCCCTTCACTCTCTCTCTCTCTCCATCCATCCCTCCTTCTCTCTTCCGCTCTCTCTCCATCAATCCCTCCTTCTCTCCCTCCCTCTCTCTCCCCCCTTCACTCTCTCTCTCCATCCATCCCTCCTTCTCTCTTCCGCTCTCTCTCCATCAATCCCTCCTTCTCTCTCCCTCTCTCTCTCCACTTCACTCTCTCTCTCCATCCATCCCTCCTTCTCTCTTCCGCTCTCTCTCCATCAATCCCTCCTTCTCTCTCCCTCCCTCTCTCTCTCTCTCCCTTCACTCTCTCTGTCTCTCTCTCTCTCTCCATCCATCCCTCCTTCTCTCTTCCGCTCTCTCTCCATCCATCCCTCCTTCTCTCTTCCGCTCTCTCTCCATCAATCCCTCCTTCTCTCTCTCCATCCATCCCTCCTTCTCTTTTCCTCCCTCCCTCTTCCTCCCTCTCTCTCTCCATCCATCCCTCCTTCTCTTTTCCTCCCTCCCTCTCTCTCTCCTTCCCTCCGCACGGCTTCCGTTACCGGGACAACGGAATGTCAGCAAAGGCAGCAAACTGTCAACTGAATTTATAACCCGTTTATAACCGTTAACTAATCAGTTTAAATACAGTTTGACTCCTCTAAACGGCCGTACACGGCGTCACGTATCGGTTAATGTCATGAATGTTTCTTAAACTTACCGGTAGCTGCTAGCTTGTAGCTAAACTGGAGCTAAATGAGCCTCATCATCAACAACTACAACAACAACAACATCAAGCTAACGGCCGTTGGGCTAACAGTGTTAGCTTCTTTAAAATGTGTCCGTTAAATCATTGAGGCGTCGCAGCCGTTCCGACACTCACAGTTACATTACATTAAAGTGAAATCACTGCGAAACAAACAAGAGGCTTCAGTTACCAACGCCAGCTAGCTAGCTGTATGGAGCTAACTAGAGATGTTAGCATTTCTGACGCATGCTCAGCAGAGCCCTCATCTGGTGCGTTCACGAAACATATGGATAAACAAGAACGTTAAAACTAAAACTCATATATATTTTATTTATTTGTATTTTCTATCTTTATTATTGATTCATTACAGTAAAAGGAAAACCCAAACATTCGATGTTATTACAGATTTTTAATAAAATAAAAAAATAATAGAATAAGAATAAATACAATACAATATAAGCGTATTACATTCTAGATGTTAAAAACAATCAATTACATTATTTGTGTGTACTAAGTATTCAATTTGTCTTCAAGGTAAACAATAAAAATTTTTTTTTTTAGGAAAACTGTATTCAAACAGCCCCAAAATCACCATCGCCAAACACACCAGACTCCATGTAAATAATCAGTACTTTTGTCATCGTAAAACACACTTCATTCAAAGTGGACAGAAACTAAATAAAACTATGAAAAGCCGTCTTGGTTAATCTTTCCACTGTTCCAACAATCACCACTCTGGTTTGGTTGAAATAAACCCTTAATTCACCCATTTACATGTGGAGATATGCTGGCTCTATACACGCTAAAAGTCCTGATTATTTACATGGAGTCTGGTGGAGATATGCTGGCTCTATACACGCTAAAAGTACTGATTATTTACATGGAGTCTGGTGGAGATATGCTGGCTCTATACACGCTAAAAGTCCTGATTATTTACATGGAGTCTGGTGGAGATATGCTGGCTCTATACACGCTAAAAGTACTGATTATTTACATGGAGTCTGGTGGAGATATGCTGGCTCTATACACGCTAAAAGTCCTGATTATTTACATGGAGTCTGGTGGACGGAAATTGAAGGTGTGCATTTGCTCATTAACGTTACATTGCAGCTTGCTTTGGACATGGGAATATAGATTTCATGTTGAAAAAAAATACCTAAGTTACCCTTTAGTTGTCCTTTCTACTCATTCTATTTCTTTGTTTCCTACTTTCTCCCTTTGCATTGAACGTTACAAAGGTGGATGACAGGGGAGGAAAAAAAAGCAGGATGGATCTTTCCCGTCATGCAACGCGGCTGGGTTCTCCCTCCGTAATCATCGGATCCAGGGAGAGCGAGAGAGCAGTAATGGCGGCCGGTTAGAGCCACACACAAACACCGCGTCCGCAATCAGCCGCACTCACCGCAGCCCTCCGGGGGCAGCCAGCCTCGCACACCGCGGTGGAGCCAGCGTGACACACACGGAGCGGAGACACGGGCTTTAGGAGGGGACTGGAATCATTCAGCGGAGCGTGGCTGCTTCTTGTTTCCTTCTACTTTTCTAAAAACATGGATGAGCAGCCCGGAGGAGGAGGGGTCGGAGCCCCGAGACAGCCTCCGCCGCAGCAGCAGCAAGGGAGCAACAGCAGCGGCGCTAATCCGTCGATCGGAGGTGGAGGAATCATGGTGCCGCACCAACAAGACGAGCTGCCCCGGCCGCAGCAGCAGTACACCATCCCCGGCATCCTGCACTACATCCAGCATGAGTGGGCCCGGTTCGAGATGGAGAGAGCGCACTGGGAAGTGGAGAGGGCCGAGCTCCAGGTTAGCACAATTAGCTTAGCAGTGATTTAGGCTAACCCCAAGCTAAGAACAGCTAACGTTACGTTACCGTGACGACAGCTAGGTTTAACGCAAGGCACTAAAATGACTAGTTAAGTTTAGGAAAAATATCGTGGTTTGGATTGAAACACTCCCGGTGAACGAACACTTGTTTCCTGGGTGAGTGTGCTAAAATTATATTATTTTATTAGCATAGATTTAGCGTAATTTTGCGTAAGTTCCGGCCGTAGATGTATCCCTTCAAGTCACAACCGGCCGTAGATGTATCCCTTCTAGTCACAACCGGCCGTAGATGTATCCCTTCTAGCCACAACCGTTACCGTGTAATTGAAGCTGTTATAAAGCCCACGTTATCTTTTCATCTTCACATTGTAGTTTCTAATTACCGCCCGTAAAATTGTCGTTAACGGTCACAGCTAACTAAATGTTTTGTAACCTAACGTTAGCTGGCTAAGTGGCTAAGCTAACGTTAGCTGGCTAAGTGGCTAAGCTAACGTTAGCTGGCTAAGTGGCTAAGCTAACGGGTCAGAGCAGCTTCGGTTACCGTTAGCTCAACTGGCGCTAGTTAGCCGTTAGCTTCACAGCGCTGTCACAACTGTAAACTTCTGTCTTTCTTTTCATCGTTATTGTAACTTATACAAGTTATATGGAGACCCATTTTTTCCAATGTGATGAGAAAAAAAGATCTTAAAAGCCATTTTTAATGACCTAGTATCTTTAAAAACAATGAGAAACTTTCTCAAAATAACGAAATGTCAATATTTTAAGGAAACTAGCTAGCTAGCTAAGTCATTTTGAGAAACCAAGTCATTATTTTTAAGAGCTGCTTGACAATGATGAAGAAAAAAATCAATCAATTATTTAGGTCAATATTGAAACCACGATGTTACATGATTACTCATTGGTTTTTGGGAAGATGTTGCATTTATTGAACAAATCAACAGTGAAAACACCTTGAACTGTCAAAATTCGTTTATTGTGAAGTTAAAACCAGTATACTACCCAGTGAGTTTATATTATATATATATATATATATATATATATATATATATATATATATATATATATATATATATATAATATAAAGCCATCATGCTTTTTATTAGACAGTTCCCTGGCCGTAGATCTGTTCATTCAGCCGTGTGTGTGTCTGTGTGTTCACTGCTGGGGGGGTTAGGTAGTGACCATTTTTCGGGACTCCCTCAGGTCATGGTATTCCCAATCAACAAACGTATTGGGAGTTGTAAGTGGTTCTCTTTTCTAAAACGAAATGTCTCGCAATCTTTGGGTTCATTCAGGTGTGTGTGTGTGTGTGTGTGTGTTGGAAGGAGTTCATGTCTTTGTCATAACACACCCTGCAGCAGGCAGACTAAAGTGGAGGCTTGTGTGTGTGTGTGTGTGAGACAGGGTCTCAGTACACATTGTTTGCTCTGCTCTGACTTGTTGCGTTGGGACTCTGGATGCCTTCAGCATGACTCCGCCAGAGTTTCTGATAAGCGGCGAACACACAGACGAAGGTGTTGACATTCCTGCCTGTTAACACTGACTGTAGGAGCAGAGCCAACAAACTGTAAACGCAATAAAAGGTCTTAATGGTCGTATATTTGTATAAGTTGGGTGGAAGGCTTTTATTCGATAGGACAGCTTAGACATGAAAGGAGAGAGAGAGGGGGGGGATGACATGAGGCAAAGGGCCGCAGGTCGGAACCGAACCTGTGGCCGCTGCTGCGGGCAAGGATTGAGCCTCTGTATATGGGGACACGCTCTACCAGGTGAGCTAACCAGGCGCCCATTTATACACCAATACACAGCAGTCACACAGCTGATTATCCAGCTAAAAGTCACATTTTGTTTTTGAATTGTTTCTGCTCTAAAGTAGACAAACAGCCAGGTAAATACTCGTCTTATTCTCAGCACTTTGCAGAGCGGCGTCCAGGCGGTTTTTTTTATGTTTTCCAAACATCCCAGTCATACAACAGTACATCCCAAAAACACCTCGATAACTGTGTCGTAAAATCCCGTCTCTGTGTTGACAACACAGTTACTTTTTTAAAACCTATTTGCCTAATCTTTTAAACCTTATTTTTGGGGGCTTTTCCCTTTATTTTAGACTGACAGTGGATAGATAGGAAAGGTGGGAGAGAGATGGGGAATGACACGCACCAAAGGGCAGCAAATTGGACTCGAACCCACGCCGCTGCACAGGACTCAGCCTACATGGGGCGTACGCTCTTACTGGGTGAGCTGGAGGTCGCCCCTAATTTGTCTAATCTTAACACTTCTTCAGATGCGATCTTTTGAAAGAACTGAACGGAGAAACAAGTGATCATTTGGACTGTCTTTTAACTGGCGAAGTACCTCGTTTTTTGACATGAAATGTCAGGTTTTCTGTGAAGCGCTGACCAGAGGTTACATGTGTTGTGTGGTTTTGTTGGGAGCTCTCGCTCATTACATTCTCCTTTATTTTGCCAAATAGTTCATGTGACGTGTAACTGTGAATTATTATCCATATTCATTGATAGATGTGACGGTCGGTGGTGTTTTTGTTGGTCTTTTCTCCAGCAAAGGAAATAATGTGATTGGAAACCGTTTGCTGTGTAAACTGGGCCGAGTCTCTTCAGACCGCTTTAACTGTAACTGTGATGATTTAACTGTAGAATGACAGATGTTTAAAGCTGCACAGGAAGCAGCTTTTATGGCCCAGGCTCGTTAAAAGGACCTGAGATGTAAAATATTGATGCTCATTCTGTATCTGTTGCCATCAGAGCGAGCTGGAGGACGTGAGGAGACGTCAGGAGCCCAAACTTCCTGCTTCAGTCTCCTCTTAAAGGGACAGTTGAGATGTTTTGAAGTGTGCTACATAGTCAGTGTATTACCTCCATTCACGGCCGGGGGGACAGCTAGCTAAGCAGATTTTAGACACATCTAAAAAACATCAATGTCAGTTTTAAATGTACACAATACACTCTCACCTAAAGGATTATTAGGAACACCATACTAATACGGTGTTTGACCCTGTCCTATCAATATGGGTCAACATTTCTACAGAATGCTTCCAGCACCTTGAGTCAATGACACAAAGAATGAAGGCAGTTCTGAAGGCGAAAGGGGTCCCCCACACCATCACACCATTACACCACCACCAGCAGCAGCCTGCCCAGTGGTAACAAGGCATGACGGATCCCCCACACCATTACACCACCACCACCACCAGCAGCCTGCCCAGTGGTAACAAGGCATGACGGATCCCCCACACCATTACACCACCACCACCACCAGCAGCATGCCCAGTGGTAACAAGGCATGACGGATCCCCCACACCATTACATCCCCACCACCACCACCAGCCTGCCCAATGGTAACAAGGCATGACGGATCCCCCACACCATTACACCACCACCACCACCAGCAGCCTGCCCAGTGCTAACAAGGCATGACGGATCCCCCACACCATTACATCCACCACCACCACCCGCAGCATGCCCAGTGGTAACAAGGCATGACGGATCCCCCACACCATTACATCCCCACCACCACCACCAGCAGCCTGCCCAGTGGTAACAAGGCATGACGGATCCCCCACACCATTACATCCCCACCACCACCACCAGCAGCCTGCCCAGTGGTAACAAGGCATGACGGATCCCCCACACCATTACACCCCCACCACCACCACCAGCAGCCTGCCCAGTGGTAACAAGGCATGACGGATCCCCCACACCATTACACCACCACCACCACCAGCAGCCTGCCCAGTGGTAACAAGGCATGACGGATCCCCCACACCATTACATCACCACCACCACCACCCGCAGCATGCCCAGTGGTAACAAGGCATGACGGATCCCCCACACCATTACACCACCACAAGCAGCAGCAGCAGCCTGCACAGTGGTAACAAGGCATGACGGATCCCCCACACCATTACACCACCACCACCACCAGCCTGCCCAGTGGTAACAAGGCATGACGGATCCATGTTCTCATTCTGTTTACACCAAATTCTGACTCTACCATCTGAATGTCTCAACAGAAATTGAGACTCATCAGACCAGGCAGCATTTTTACAGTCTTCACTTCTCCAACTTTGGTGAGCTCGTGCAAATTGTAGCCTCATGTTCCTATTTTTAGTGGAGACGAGTGGTACCCGGTGGGGTCTTCTGCTGGTGTAGCCCACCCGCCTCAAGGCTGTGTGTGTTGTGGCTTCACAAATGCTTTGCTGCATACCACCGATGTAACGAGTGGTTATTTGAGTCAGAGTTGATCTTCTATCAGCTGGAATCAGTCGGCCCATTCTCCTCTGACCTCTAGCATCAACGAGGCATTTTCGCCCCCCAGGACTGCTGCATCCTGGATGTTTTTACTTTTTCAGACCATTCTTTGTAAACCCTAGAAATGGTTGTGTGTTAAAATCCCAGTAACTGAGCAGACCAGCCCGTCTGGCACCAACAACCATGCCACGCTCAATGCTTAGCTCACCTTTCGTTCCCATTCTGACCTTCAGTTGGGAGTTCAGGAGATTGTCCTGACCTGGACCACACCCCTAAATGCATTGAAGCAGCTGCCATGTGATTGGTTGATTAGATAATTGCATTAACGAGAAATTGAACAGGTGTTCCTAATAATCCTTTAGGTGAGTGTATTTACAATGGCCGTTTGTCAGTCTGTGTTCTTCTGTTGACTTGTGTTCTTGTGTCCCTGTGAAACGTCCTCTCGTGTTGCCAGAGTACTGTCCCAATACACAAGTTACCATTTCACCAAGAACAGTTACGATTCCCGGAAATGTTCTTGACGCGCCCATTTTACCCAGGATGCATTGGTTGGTATCTTGTATGAACTTGGCAGCACCCGTATCTCGGCATTCAGCGCTGGTCGGGTTTCCGGTACATAGACAGTCCATAAACGGGACAGTTTTCTCCATCTTATTCATCACTAAATTCACTTCTGAGAACGTTTTAGGCGAGAAATGAACGTTTAGATTTTGAATATAGGCAGTCTTGCGTAAATCTTTGCCGAATTGACAATTTGCGCCAAAGTTTTCGGAGTTTTCGGAGCTCCATGAAGAAAGGCGGCCGCCGGCTAGCGCCTGCCGGGGCCGCTAGGACAGTCACGCTCAGAGACCCCGCTGTAAGCCGGAGGTCTTTTAGACCGGTCTCGTAAATAAGAGGCTTTTAGTTCATCGTTGACTGATCCAGTGTTTCCCGCAGCACTTTCCAGTTTAGGCGGCCCGCCTTAACAACACGCGCCTGCCGCCTTAATTAAGTCTTCAAAAAATGTTTTTAAATATTCGCCGTGTTACTCTGTCCTGTTTGAGTGGCTGTAATGTACAAGTCACATCAACACCGTCTGTCGGAAACAAGGCAACGGCCAGTTGTCAAGATACCGCCAGTCACAACGGAAAGAGCATTTGCTGCGGGTGAGTGTAACTGTCCTTTACTCACATTTAAAGGGTTAAATCGTCATTTCGCCGTCGCGTGCACGTCGGAATTTGTCAACAAATGTGCGGGCAGAGACGGGGTGATGGACTTACCGGAGCGCTGGCATACGGCAGGCAGAGAACATTTATGTTTCTCTGTCCTGTTCTTCACATCAGTGAGGCTTTCTCCTCTTGTTTCAACGAAGTGAATACATGACGAAGTGACTGGAACTATCATCACCTCTCACGCGTGGATTCTCAACGTCCCGTCTGCTGCCCGGTCTTTGAGACACAGCTGTTGTCTGTTTGTTGTAATCACTACACGCCGTTCACAACACACGGTTAGTTAGCGTAGTTACACACAGTGAAATGACGTGTCCTGTTTTTATTTCACGCATACTATCTGCTTTGAGTGAGTGGATCTTTGGGCTGAGCTATTATCACAGAGCTGTTTGTTTTGGAGAAGAGTTGTCAGGCGAAGTGGAAGAGAGCGTGTCATAGTAGTAGTGTGTAGTATAATAGTAATGAGTAATGAGCTAACACCCCATCCAGATGCCAACTAACAAATTTTCTGTGGGAAACACTGGGATCGTTTGTTTAAATATCAACACATGTCCATCATAAGATTAACGGGAACCTGTGGTTAACGGTCTTTATGGAGTTAAACTCCACACACACACACCGCAGCTACACACACACACCGCAGCTACACACACACACCGCAGCTACACACACACACCGCAGCTACACACACACACACACACCGCAGCTACACACACACACCGCAGCTACACACACACACACACCGCAGCTACACACACACACACACACACACACACACACACACACACACACACACACACACAGCACACACACACACACACACACACACACACACACACACACACACCACAGCTACACACACACACACACACACACAGCAGCTACACACACACACACACACACACACCGCAGCTACACACACACACACACACACAGCTATACACACCACAGCTACACACACACACACAGCTACACACACCACAGCTACACACACACACACACACACACACCCACAGCTACACACACACACACACACACACACACACACCCACAGCTACAC